>NW_026057582.1:19251990-19551990 GCF_023721935.1 Panthera uncia
TTCTTCTTCTTCTTCTTCTTCTTCTTCTTCTTCTTCTTCTTCTTCTTTTTGGAGAGATGAAGAGAGTATGAGCAGGGGAGAGGGGCAGAGAGAGAGAGAAAGAGAGAGAGGGAGAGAGAGAGAGAATCCCAAGCAGGCTCCCATACTCAGCATGAACCCAACATGGGACTTGACCTCAGAACCCTAGGATCATAACCTGAGCCAAAATCAAGACTCAGATGCTCAACTGACTGAGCCACTCAGTCACCCCAAGGAAACAATATTTGATTGTCCAACTTAATTCTGAAGATTCCATCCATATTACAGTTCTTTCAGTTTTCAATTTCTCTAAGCTCTTAGCCAAAATGAGATGTTCACAAATACTTTTTCCTTTGTCAGAAATAGTTTCCTCTTCTTGCTCATTCCTTCACAATATCCCTTTAGAGTGGTTAACTCTTTATGTCGTCTGCCATATCAATTATCTTAACTCTCAGTCATACCGTCTCAGATTACTAGAGGGCTTCCTTTATATTCTTCTCTGTCACCAGCAAATGACACCATGGAAGACTTATTTTATAGCTCTGGAAGTCCTAAGTGTGAACTGAGTCTTACGGGGCTCAAGTGTCAAGGTGTCAGTAGAACTGCTTTTTTATTGGAAGCTCTAAGGGAGAATCTATCCCTTGTCTTTTCCAGCACCTAGAGGCTGCCTGTATCACTTAGCTTGTGGCTGTAGCATTCCAACCTCTGCTTCTGTAATTACATCACCTTCCCTGACTCTGGCTCTCTTTGCTAAGGATCTTTGTGATTACACTGGGCTCACCTGGATAATGTAAAATAGTCTTCCAACCTCAAGATCCTTAATCACACCTGCAAAATCCATTTTTCCATATAAGGGTATGTATTCACATGTCACAGGGATTAGAACAAAATGGACATCTTTGGAGGAGATGATGCATTATTCTACCAAATACAATGGGGATATTTTAAAAGTAATGATTATTTTGCAGAAATTAGCAAAATTTACTTCATTGACTCAACACTTTTCACTGATTCTTCACTACCTGGAAGGAATTACTAGTAAAAACAAAGATGTGTCAACAGCAAAGCAACAATAGGATCTCAAGACAACTACCTAGTAACATATTTTTCTAATGGGTACAGTATTTCCTGAAGATTATATGTGTAAAAAGTATATAGCCTTAATTTTTACACTAATGAAAGTTAATTGTATGTCTCAGCCTTCTAACTAACAGGAGAAATAATAAGCACAGTCAATTATGGGTTAACTGAAATCAATCAATTCCATGTCATTCTCTTTACTTCACTCTCTCTGGGGAGGATTTAATCTCAGGGAACCAACGTAATGTCATAGATTTGTTTCTTTCCATATTACCTTGCTGGTTTCTAAAATGTCATCATCCGTTCATGTTAAAAGTGAAATTTCCTCATCCTGCTTTCATTCCTGGGTTTTGTGGCCCAGGATCCTCTGTGTCTAGAGACTGCCAGTGTTATATCCACACCTACTTGGGAAACACATATAGAGGCATAATAAGAAGCAAACTATTGAAACTACTCCAAATGAGAAAGCTTTGGCAGAGGCAAAAGTAAGAAAATGACAGCTTCTCCACAGCTGTGTGTTCTTTTAAATATTTGTATGTATGTTTTAATGAAGTCTTGCAAATTTCTCTTAACAGAATATTTTCTTGAGAGCAAATCTGATATGAAAGCCAAAGTCATGAAATAGGTAGAAATGGAACTATTTTGCTATTACTTCCCAAGAATTCCTAGGGCTCAAGAGAAGCACAATTATCCATCAAACCCCACTTCTTCCCCACAACACATACCCTGGATAAACTGATTTGAGGATGAAACACGCACCTATTTGGACTCCAGCTTTATAATTTGATAACCATTCACCCAGAGTAATATTACTTAATTCCACTCAGCTTCAATTTGACTCTCTAAAAATGGTCCAATTTATCTAACTTTCCAGACTTATTTTTAGGATTAAGTGAGATGATGTAGGTAGTGCACCAACTATGTGCCTGGCAAGTATGAGTTCAAATACACACACACACACACACACACACACACACACACACACCCCTTCTCATCAAACAACCTCTGAAAGATAGGTTTTTGTCTTTTGATAGGTTTTTGTCTTTTGATAAGTTTTATTGTTTAGCCGTTTTTTGGAGTGATAAAGCACAAACTAAATCATATTTTGGTATCCCATGTCTCCTAGTAAGAAAAATAAAGATGAGGAATCCTGATGAACACGGTATTTTATAAAACCAGAAGTGCATTTTAGAAACCAGAAATGTGTCACAATGCATATTCTCTAAATAACTTTTCAATACAATTTGCTTATGTGTTCAGATGTGCAAAAGGTGATATTGCCACTGAAACACACAGAAGCCCATATTTGCCTGCAGCCTGCTTCCCTTGCCACGTTTCAACAAAAGCATCTTCAGAAGTGTCTGGGGAAAAAAAAAAGTTTGGATACCCATCCTGGTTTGTGGCGCAAAATAGGGAGTTCTGTTTTGCGAACAGGAATACAGAACAAATTCCTCCTCTAATTGAATGAGTCAACTCACTTTGATTCAAGAATCTATTATCAATGAACAGACCTATTACAGTAAAACCTTGGATTGCGAGTAACTTGTTCTCCAAGTGTTCTGCAAGAGGAGAAACATTTCTAATAAAAAAACGAATGGTATCTTACGGTACGAGCAGTACATGACGCCAAAAGTCACAAGATCATAACTGAACCAATGGTTCTTGAAATTGACTTTGATATACAAGTGTTTTGGATTATAAGCATATTTTCAGAATGAATTATGCTTGCAAACCAAAGTTTTATTGTATTACATTTTACTCTCAAAGATTGAAAAAGTGGGAAATAAGTAAATCTATCTGTCTATCTATATTTAAGCCCAAGACACAAGGAAAACAGAACAAATGTCTTTTCCATTTGAAAGATCTGAGAGTATCCAAATAAAATCCTTTATTTCAAGTTATAAAGGATTAAGAGATCTCTTTAAAATCGAGTCTGTAAATAGGCAGTGGTAGTATAGCTGTTAATAACTCGGTTATTTACATAACATAGCATAACACCACCTTTAGGTTTTCAAGCCCAGAGGTTTATTTCCTCTAGATCCAAGTCCTTGCAATTAAAAGAAGATACAGAATTAGGTAGTTTTATTTCACTATTTCTGCCTTTTGTTGCTAAGTTATACACTAATAATCATATTTGAGATGTAACATTAAGTTGCCTTTGGACAACAAAAAGCAGTCCATTAAGAACCAGTTCTATGGGATTTAGTAGAGATACTCTAAGTATCTTTTTCTTATGTTATTAAAAGTGCTTAATTTTATAAAATAACAAACATTTGAAACAGCTCCTAATTGCTTCCTTTTCATTTCATTGCAGTTGTTCTAGAATAAGCTGAGGTTCACCTTCTACACCTCCCACTCCCACCGTGGACAGAATTATTAAGCGGTAGAGAGCAGCTTACATTTAACAGGAAGGGACACAGCTGAATGGCATTGGCATTAAGGGTGATTTTGAGAGGCTCTGTCTCTGAAGAAAATGAGAGATGAATGAGCCAAGAAGAGAGAACTTTGAGTTGTTTCATGAAGAATTTGATGAGATTTCAGTAGAAATGCTAAGTTATAAAACATGTGTCTCTTCCCCTTCCTAAAATGCCCATGATTTACTGATGCATTGGGAATCCTGATCGATTGTTGTGATGTGTAGTACAGTGGGATTCTGCTTTAAAATGAACAAATATTGCCACAGTAATTCTGAGAAGTCTGCTACTCTTAATTCTGCGGTTCAAGTAATAAGCTAATACCTTTCAAAATCTAACCACACATATGAAGATTTTCTAATTTTCATTAGCTTTTTTTTTTTCCTCCTGAACTATCTGTCAGTAAGCTGATTGGGAGAAGATTAAAATATATTAAGAATAATTTATGTTAGGTGTGCCTGGATGGTTCAGTCAGGAAAGCCTCTGACTCTTGGTTTCAGCTCAGGGGATGATCTCAATGTTTATGAGTTTGAGCCCCACATTGGGCTCTGCGCTGACCATGCAAAGCCTACTTGGGATTCTCTCTCTCTCTCTCTCTCTCTCTCTCTACCCCTCCCATGCTTGCTCTCTCTCTCTCTCTCTGTCTCAAAATAAATAAATAAGATTAAAAAAAAGAATAATTTATGTTAACAGAATCCCTATATCCTTTAAGTATTAGAAAAACAAGGAGTGTTTCCCACAAGCAAAAACAAACTAAAAACTAACAGTGTCTTAAACAAACAAATGCTCTATTCCACCATACAATAATTCTAGAGGCCATAGTAACCCAGGGTTAGTTTATATGCTCAAAAATGTTAATTAGGAATCAGGGTTTTTTTGGTGTGTGTTTTTTTTTATTTTGTTTTATTTACCTTTGAGCTCTGCCATTCCTAGGACATGACTTTCATCCTCCCGATTGCATGATGATTCTGTCACCTCCAGGCATTGTTTGTACATTCTGGGCAGGAAGAGGGTGGAAGGCCTGAGGGATATGCCAGTTGAGACTTCTATCAAAAATGAAACATTCCCAGAAGGCTTCCCCAGAGACTTCAGCTTATATCTTACTAGCCAGAGCCTGTAACATGTCCACATCTAGATGCAAAAGAATCTGGGAAGGTGAGTGATTTGACTTTTTAGCCTCTATAAAGGAACAAAAGCAGAAAGTAAAAAAAAAAAAAAAAAAAAAGTAAAAAAGCAGAAAAAAGAACAAACTGACAGTTACCAAAGGTGAGGTGGATTGGGGCATGGGTAAAACTGGTGAGGATTAAGAAATACATGTGTGCGGGGCGCCTGGGTGGCTCAGTCGGTTGAGCGGCCGACTTCGGCTCAGGTCACGATCTCGCGGTCCATGGGTTCGAGCCCCGCGTCGGGCTCTGTGCTGACAGCTCAGAGCCTGGAGCCTGTTTCAGATTCTGTGTCTCCCTCTCTCTCTGACCCTCCCCCATTCATGCTCTGTCTCCCTCTGTCTCAAAAATAAATAAACATTAAAAAAAAAATACATTTGTGATGAGTACTGGGTGATGTATGCAATTATTAAATCACTATATTGAACACCTGAAACTAATATAACACTTTATGTTAACTATACTGGCATTGAAAGTAAAATATAAATTAGGAAAAAGCATAAGTATTAGTTTATATGTAACTAATCCTTAGGGTATGCCACATATATTATTAATTAATTAATCCTAATGACAAGCCCATATAGTAGTAGTATTATAATAAATTAAAGATGTTAAAACTGAAACGCAGTATAAGAAGAGTCCCCAAATTCATGAACTTGAATAGCAGAACTGAAAATCAAACCTAAGTTTGTCCTATATCAAAAAGGAAGCCTGTGGATACTCAGATAATGCATGAATAATATTTTATTCATATATAAATAAGGGCAGATGGGTTTAATCAAAGCTGCACTGTAAACACTCTATTAAATGGGTATACTAAAATTGTTCTTGCATTTCTCATATATAAATGCAAAGAAAGAGAGAGAAGAAAATCTATATATTTGTTTTGTATCAAAGTAGGAGAAATTTTTTGAACACATGTTCCAGAATACATAAGGTGATATTGAAAGAAAAGAATAATGTTTTATTTTCGATTTCACCAGGTGATCAGTCTCTCCTATTTGCCCTAATTTAAGTTTAGAATACAGGTTACTACAGGAAAGATAAGAGTCTGATTGAAAACTCATGTCTGGGAACAGCTGGGTGGCTCAGTCAGTTGAGTGTCTGACTTCAGCTCAGGTCATGATCTCATGGTTCATGGGTTCAAGCTCCATGTTGGGCTCTGTGCTGACAGCTCTGAGCCTGGAGCCTGCTTTGGATTCTGTGTCTCCCTCTCTCTCTGTTCCTCCCCTGTTCACACTTTGTCTCTCTCTCTCTCTCAAAAATAAGTAAACATTTAAAAAATAAGCATTTAAATAAATAAACAAACAAATAAATAAATAAATAAATAAATAGAAAACTCATCTGAATCTTGAAAGAAACCTTCTTATTAAATCTTGTCAATTAGACAAAGTGACATTTCTGGCATATTATCTTTCTCTGTGAAGTTTATCAAACCACTTATACTCCACCAATTCAAAACATTCCCCTCTCCAGTTTCAAAGATGGTGATGAACTTTAAAACCAGAAATGTAAAGCATCCAAAATGGCGCATAATGTATCTACAGCACATATTGGAAGAAAAGCAAATTCTTTAAGATGGTATAATAGGTTAAAAAGCTATGATTGTTTTAGTTTCTCATACTTTTAGAAAAATAATGTATCAAAAATCATTGTATTATATATATATTAAAAATTCATCTTAAAAGCCTATGTAGATAGTATTTCCTCCCCAAATATTCAACAGATATATGCAAAAATCACTGAATAAGAAATGCATTTCTTATGATCATATAAAATACTTTCCAAATACACTGTTTATAGCAATGATAAGGAAATTACTACCAAGAATTAAGCAAGATGTTCTTCATTCTATTTTCTATATTGCTTCTAAAATGATATGCTGAAAATATAAACTTGGTAATATCAAAGCCCAAAATCACTCATAAATTTTATTTTACTCTAAGACAAAATTTTAAATCTTGTTCTTGGGATATCCATAGTTTCTGATCTTACTTTTATCACATTCACTTTCTTCTCAATTTTATGTAAATTCATAGATGAATGGAATATCACATTCATATTTTTATTGATTTCCATGTCATCAACTGATTTTACTATGTGTATCATAATTTAGTCCTGAAGGGGTATCCTATAATTTACTATTAAGTCAAGAGTTATGGATGCTTCCTTTCATCAGAGTCACATGTTCCAGGAGACATAAATAGTGGAAATCCCTAATCCCTGTCTTTCTTGGCAATGATGAAAATCTGTATTGAAATCGTTAGTTTTTTATAATATCTATAACAGAATCATGTATTATCTATTAAAATACTTATCTATATACACACACATGAACACATATACACACTGTTCAAACAGTATAGTCTTCATCATCTTTTTTCTCTTCTATCAAATTTTGATGATAAATATTTACTATTCAATAGAATTTTATAGAATTTTCCATTTCTAAACATTTCAACTTCATTTCGTGTTTTACTTTCATTCTTTACTTTAAAGTAGGACTCTTGAGGACATGTACTATTTTTAATCCTATCTTATTTCTTTCTTTTGAAATATCATCCACTATTGATTTTCTTTCTAGGTAATAACTCTTGTTTTTCCTTATTAGATAGATTTTATGTGTCTTTTTCTTGCCAGGCCAAATTTCTCTTTTAAAAAATCCCTATTAGGTCATTTATTCTCTTTCTAAATACATTTGTATTTGTTTATTTTTCTTGTTCTACTGATAAACTATAAATCATGACATCTTTTCAGTTTCTTATTACTACCTACTTACCTTATGTTTAACTTCTTCCTGTTCCAAAATCTAATTGGATGAAAGAATATGATGAACATGTGATCTTTCAAAATTGTTAGAACGTTTCCACATATATATTTCAGATTTCTTCATGACTAACAATCTAGAAGTCCTAAGTGAAATAAGCCTGCTGGTTGTATGGCTATTAGCAAAACCTTCTTAGTATTTCAAATACATAATCTGAGAACAATTCCCTCAATTAAATAGGTCATGCTTCCAATAAATTTTGTGTGTATTTGCATGAGGTATGTCGCCTAATATCACTATGTATAAATCCTCTTAAATATATTGTGTTTTTTTTTTACTTTTGAAAATTCTATAAGTGGAGGACACAATGCTGAATTTGAAAGACTTTTCATGCTTTAATATGCAGATTTTTACATTGAATTTTCTCAATTGTTTTACATTAGAATAACCTGCCTATAGCAAAATTCATTCTATTGAAGACTAATAAAGTAATAACTAGAAATCCAGAGTTCCTAGTCACAAAGTTTCTTAAAATCTGCGGGAAAACTACACTGAGTTTCAAAGGAATGAATAAAGCTAGTGTTGTCATTTAAAATATTCTCTAAGGGGGCACCTGAGTGATTCAGTGGATTAAGCATCCGACTTCAGCTCAGGTCATGATTTCCAGGTTTGTGAGTTCAAGCCCCTTGTCTGCCTCTGTGCTGACAGCTCAGAGCCTGGAGCCTGCTTCAGATTCTGTGTCTCCCTCTCCTGCTCACACTATGTTTGTCTCTCTCTCTCTCTCTCTCTCTCTCTCAAAAATAAACACTAAAAAATTTTAAAAAATAAAATAGACTTTAAGGAGAAAATACAATGTAGTTTCTGCCTACAGCCTCACAATCCATTACTTCTAAGAGGTCATTTCCTCCACATCACAGAAAGTTGTCCATCACAGAAAGTTGTCTAAATAAACATTTTTTTTAAATTGGATTTGTCATTCCATTCAGATAGATCTTATCATGGTCACATGCAAGATGAGCAGGAAGACTTGAGAGAAAGAAGAGTTGACCACCACTTAAAAACACTTCTCCTGACTTGGCCTAAACACAAGAGAAAATATTTTTTATTGTGCATAAGCAACCTGTTAATTGTGTCCATTTTTGCTACCAAAAGCTCATTCTTAGCACTACCAGTTTTTAATTTTTTATCTTAATTTTCTTAAATTACTTATCTCTCAGTGACCTGGAAATCAAATTTCGAATAAGCCTACAAGTAAAAAAAAATATTGGCCAATATTTGCATTAATCTATATAATACAAATATTGATTAATTATAAAATTATACTGCATATCAACCATAAGCAAAGATTGACATGATGTAAGATTCAAATATGCTTACCCTTTAACAAAGAATAGTTTTTCTTTTCTATATTCCCTTTAAGGGTTCTTCTATTCACTTTTAAGGACCATTCTTCTATTTATTGCCTGGATGCTAAGTAATTGATCATTGGTCTGGACTTATATCCTCTCTTACTCATTGATTTCTTTGTGAGTTTCTTAATGTAAAAGTAATATCTCAACTTATTCGAGAGGATATTTACAGTACTTCATCAATTCAAAATCACAATTTGTCCTACAATTTAACATCTCTGTAATTGGTGTATGTCTTACAATTGATGGCACGGCCATAATTTCCTTGGCTATGGTTTTGGGGTTTCACTTTCTAATTTTTCTTTTTCTTTATTCTTAGTGGTTTATAGAATAACCACTTCATTCTTGGTGGTTTATAGGTGCATCCTGTGATTGATAGCAACTTAGATTTGATGAAACATGGTGTTGTCTTTAATCCAAATGATATAATGTTGGAATAAGACTATGTATCTGAGAAAGAACATTTTATGTGGGCTGGCAAGATGGTCAAGATCTTTCTTATCACACACTCTTTATACCTCTGCTGGGCTGTCAGAATATACTGGGTCCAGCTTCTAGTTGCCAATGCAGCCAAATAGAGAAAATAAGATACTGCCCCATAAGGAATTTATAGAAGCCTCCAACCCACTACCATGCAGAAATGGCTGTTCTCAAAAGTTAACTGTGACAAACTTCTTGCCAGATCCAGTAGTCAATTCTACTGGCCTTTGATTCACTCAGCTTCATGGCAGAATTGATCAGACTTGAAACATATTTCTTGCAATATTTTCTACACATGAAAAATTAAAATATTTTCTACATATGGCTTATATGTTACAACATCCTCCTAGTTTTCATCCTATGTTACTACTCTCTCTTTCTCAATCTTTTTAAAGGATAGAATTAAGTTTTGCAATCCCTAATTAATTGCTCACTATTAACTCTCCTCTACACTTTCTATATTCCGAGTCTTCTAAACAATTGCATGTATATAAGTATAAACATAGAAAATAATATAAATGTAGTTTTAGCTTCTATATCTCTAGTCTTGGACATTTTTACTCAGGTTTCTTCTTTAACCCAAATTAATTACATATTAATATTATATGTTATCTTTATTTTTATATATTATTTTTATATCTATTATACTGGCTGCACTTTTATTAGTCATACAAATTTGTCCATTAACTATCTTGTATGTGCTAAATTCACCATATATCTTCAACAAATAATGCAAATTTTTTCTATTTTACTTTTTTAAAAATTTTGTTTATATTTGAGGGAGAGAGAGAGAGCACATAGGAAGGGGCAGAGAGAGACAGGGAGAGGGAAAATCCCAAGTAGGCCCAACACTAACAATGGGGAGCCCAGTGCAGACCCATGAACTGTCAGATCATGACCTGAACTAAAACCAAAAGTTGGTCTCTTAACCAACTGAGCCACTCAAATGCCCCTACTTTTCTTACTTTTTCTTTCTTTCTCTCTTTCTTTCTTTCTCTCTTTCTTTCTTTCTCTCTTTCTTTCTTCTTTCTTTTTTTATTTCCTTTTTTCATCTTAATGCCTGGGCTTAATGATTTCTGGATAAGAAATTCCAAACTCCAGTATAATAATGAATAGTTTTGGCCATCCAAGGTACTATTTATTCTGACACATGAAGAAACTATTTCCAAAAATATAACACCAAGTCTGATTTTTGCTATAGATTTTTGGTAAATATGCTTCACTTATTTATGGAAGCCTCCTCCTAATATGCTAAAAAAATTTAGTGTGAATCATTTGAAACTTATCAAATTTACTATCTACATCTATTTTTTAAATGTTATTTTTCTTTTTTACTCCATTAATGTTTTGAATTATGCTAATGGATCCTTTCATCTGTAAATCTTAAGAGGAAACATTGCTAGAAAATTATTTTCAACTTTTCAATTAATGTGTTTATATTTTATTTAGAATATTTATATCTACCCCTATAATTGACACTGTTCTTTAGTTTTCTTTTCATACAGTATTATTGCTTGGCTTTCATATTAGGGTTATACTGGATGCATGTAATGAGTTGGGAATCACTTGTAAAAGAAGATTTATACAGTTGGCATAACTTCCTTATAAAAAGGCATAGAAAATATTGTAAGGATCCTTGTGTTACAAATAAAACATTAGTAACCTTTTAAAAAATATTTATGTGTTTACACAAAAATATCCCTATTAACTAGACACTTAAGATGAGTATTTGATTCTTGGGTGGAGACAGAGCAGAAGCATCATCTTTTTCTTCCTTTTCCTTCTCCATTTAGATAACAGAAAGTGTTAGAAGAATAAAACAATACCAGTATTAGAAAACAAGAAAGTAAGGAAGTGGTCGGTCAGAAAACTTGAGGGCAGCCTAGAAAATAGACAGCTGGTAAAAGAACCAGTGACTCCCCTGCAAAAATCTCCAGGGAGGAGAACAATTCTTTCCAAAGTAGTTCAGGACAAGATACAAGCCTAACGTGGAAGAAAGAAAAAAATGCTACGACTGGAATAGACAGTAGGTCTCAGGTCATTCATTTTTGTGCTACAATTAGATCAGTGAGGGTGGCTGGCTCCTTAAATAAATGGCAGTGCCAGTTGTTGGCAAGAGTGTGGAGCAACTGGTTCTCATTCACTGCTGTCGGAAGCGCACAATGGTACAGCCACTTTGGCACAGAGTCTGGCAGTTTCTTTAAAAAGTTAACACAGTTTTCCATATAATCCAGCAACCACACTCCCCTCTCCAACTGACTTCAAAACACGTTCGTACAAAAACCCATACTCAGATGCTTATAGATGTTTTATTTATAATCATTAAGAGCAAGAAGCCATCAAGATGTCCTTCAAGAAGATCAATGGATTAATAAAATACTATTTTGATATTAAAAAAACTGAGTTACCAATTTATGAAATGACATGAAGGAACCTTAAATACATGTTACTAAGTGAAAAAAAATCAGTTTTAAAAAGCTATACATCTGGGGCGCCTATGTGGCTCAGTCGGTTGGGCGTTCGGCTTGGGCTCAGGTCATGATCTCACAGTTAGTCAGTTCGAGCCCCACATCGGGCTCTGTGCTGACAGCTCAGAGCCTGGAACCTGCTTATGATTCTGTGTCTCCCCTTCTCTCTCCCCGTCCCCTGCTTGCGCTCTGTTTCTATCTCTCAAGAATATATAAAACTAAAAAAAAATTTAAAAAAGAAAAGAAAAAGCTATACATCGTACATGAAGAAACCTTAAATGCATATTACTAAGTGAAAAAAAAATCAGTTTGAAAAAGCCATACATTGTACAGTTTCAATTGCACAACATTCTGGAAAACATAAAACTATAGAGATAATAAACTGATCAGTAATTGACAGAGTGGGGAGAGTTGAACAGATGAAGCACAGAGAATTCCTATCACTCCTTTAGGATGATAAAATTGTGTGATACTATTATCGCAAATACATGAAATGATGCATGTGTCAAAGCCCATTGATCTTTATAGCACAAACAGTGAACTATGATGTATGCAACTTTTTATAAATCACTTAGGAGGTTGAGGGAATCCCTAGGTGTAATGCAGAATATGGCAAAAACAATTTAACTGTATTACAGAAGTATAAAAGAACCTTAGTAAACTGAGTGGGAGAAAATGTTGCTAACTTTGGAAGTGAGTGGGTTCTGTAAAACTAAAGGCAAAACCATCTGTATTAAGGATTGTACTCTAGTTGATAAGATTGTTCCCCATAGGGGTCCAGATTAACAGTTCTTATTCAGCTGTAAATGTATGTAAGAATTGAACCATTAAATCAATGAATCGGGGAGGGTGAGAATCTGAAGTCTAGCCTATCTGGGTACGGTAAACTAATAACACTGCTCCTAATTATCAAGACTTATTGGTGGTATTCACATGTCCTGCTTTGGTCAGCTCAAATGATACATACACAGCTTATATTACAGGATACAAAGGTTCCAAATCTTCTTCCTCATAACTTGAAAACTTCATCACTGAAGAAACGAGAGGGGGAGGACTGAATGAAAATACACAAAGAATTCAAAATACAAAATCAAAATTGTAAATGACTAACGCAATATATTAGTTTGACATGAGGTATTTTCATATGGTGCATGAACATTAAATTCTCCCAGTCTCCTCCTTCCTTCCCTTCTTGCATATGTGCATACAAATGTTTACCTCTTTCTTTCCTATGCTGAGAGGAAGAAATGTGTCTTATTGTCAAGAATATATTTAACCTACTTGATCTCATCTGCCCCTACTTACTTTGAAACTCATTTTTTAAAATAATTTCCTTTTTGAGATCATTCGGCTCCTTTCCACTTCATTTTAAACTGTGATGAAACTGGGTGGCTCAGTCAGTTAAGTGTCTGACTTCAGCTCAGGTCATAATCTCACAGTTCATGAGTTAGAGCCCCACGTGAGGCTCTGTGCTGACAGCTGGGAGCCTGGAGCCTGCTTGGGATTCTGTGTCTCCCTTTCTCTCTGCCCCTCCCCTGCTTGCTTGCTCTCTCTTTCCCTCTCTGTCTCTCTCTCTCTCAAAAATAAGTAGTAAACATTAAAAAAATAAAAAAAATAACATATAATAAACTGTGATGAAACAATGCTAGCACCTTTTTTAAGTCAAATAGAAAACAAATGTGTTTCTCACATTTCCACTTTTCTTCTGAATTTAGTATTTGTAGGCTCTTCATTTCTTTTTTTGATAATAAACATCCTGATGGGTGTGAAATATTTAATTATGTTTTTGATTTTCATTTTCCTAATGATTAGTTAATCAGAGCATCTTGTCATGTGCTTACTTGGCCATTTGTATTTCTTCTTTGGAGAAACGTCCAGTCTTCTGCCCATTTTTCAACCCGGTTGTTTATTTTTTGTTGTTGTTGAATTGTAAAAGTTCTTTACATATTCTGGATATTAGCCTCTTTTCACATACAAATGTTTTCTTCATTTCATGCATTGCCTTTTCACTCTTTTGATTTTTCCCATCCAAGAATATGGCATGTTTCCCAATATTTTGTTTTGTTTTACTCACACAGGTTTTTAGGGTAATTCTGTTTAATTTACAGATTTGTGGATTTATATTTTAGTTATTTCTTAGTTAATTTGGTATTATAAAAATGATCATTTTTTCTAGTATATATTCTTTCTACTTTTTGTTAATACATGTAAATGCTGTTGATTTTTGTATATTGATTTTATTACCTGCTACAATTGGTATGCTGATTTGCAGATTTTACTAACTTTTGTAGAATAAATAATTCCACTGTGGCCAGTTTCAAACTTTCAATGGTTCATTCACTGGCTTGCAAAATTCCTGAACTTTTAACAATCTGCATTAAAAGCCCATCCAAGCTGGCCCCAGCATTACATTGCCTGATACTTTAATGAATTATTTGTTTGTTTATAATAGTTTTTTCATTGATTCTTTTGGAATTTCTAAATGTATAATTATATCATCTGCACATAGAGGCAATTTTAGCCTTTCTACTTCATACAATTTTAATAGTGTCCTTTTGTCTAATTACACAAATTAGCTAATATTTCCTCTCAACCATTAAATGTTCCTGGAGATGGTGGCTATCCTTACCATGATGATTTTGGTGGAGAAGTTTCTAATATTTTCAATTAAATAAGCTTCTTTCTTGAATTTATGCAGATGTTTTTGTTTTTGTGGATGTATATGTCTTTGTGTATGTCAAAGATATCTAACAATTGCTGTTTTACTGAGTGTTTTTTTAACATATAATAATGTTCACATTGCTTTTTGTATAATGCTTTCTCTGCTCCTACACGGACTCTATGGAAATAAGCATATGATTTTTTTCTAATTTCTATTAACAGACTAAATGCATGAATAAATTTCTTACTAGTGAAATATCATTTTACCTGGAATAAAATCTCTTTGGTCAGGACTTTCCCCTTGATATTCTATTTCATTCTGCTGTTGTATTTTATTACCTACTAAATAATTTTAAATGTTTACAAAATATTCATAAATGTGATTAGTCTATACTCCCTCCCAACATATACTCTATCTCTCTAATGTACTTTTTACCAGGCTTTGAAACATTACAGAATCTTGAAAGAGTTATTAGTATAGATCTTAAAATGGTCCAGCAAGATGCCCAATCTACCTTAATCTCATTATTCCATTAAAAGAAAATTGGTAGTTGAAATATATATTTAGTAAAAACCCTTTACATAGAAATAGTATATTATGAGGGATGTGAACTATATGAGATTATAGTCTACATCTGTCTCTTGATCTTGGTTCAGTGGTAACATTATTTCTATTTTACACATGAGGAAAGTGGATGCATGACTTGAAGTGTTCAGTTGGTTAATTAGCAGCAATAAATTCTAACCTGATTCTTTTGACATTAAGATAAAAATTCCCATGTGTTTTTGTTGCCTCATCCTCTAGTGAAGCTGAGGGTACACTAATCTATCCACTCCCATGCTTTAGTCCTTCCTTTAGCTAATGGATTAGGAATAAAACCTAGAATTATGGCATATAATTTTTGTTATCTGATTAACTAACTGAATAGCAATGTCACAAAATTCTTTGCCCCATGTTCTTGATGCCATATAATCAATGACTCTTTTTTACATGTTTATTTATTTATTTTGAGAGAAAGGGAGCACAAGTAGAACAAGAGCAGAAGGAGAGAGGGAGGGAGAGAGAAACGCAAGCAGACTCACCACTGTCAGTGCAGAGCCCAACGCAGGGCTCGAACTCACAAATCATGAGATCACGACCTTAACCGAAATCAAGAGTCAGATTCTTAATTGACTGAGCCACCCAAGTATCCCAATTATTCTTTTTTTTTTAATTTATTCATTCAAAGAGAGAATGAGTGAGTGGGGGAGGAGCAGAGAGAGGGAGAGAGAATCCCAAGCAGGCGCCTCACTGTCAGTGAAGATCCTGACATGAATTCATGAACCCTGAGATCATGACCTGAACTTGAACCTTTGTCCACTTAACCAAATGAGCCACCTAGGCACCCCAATCAATAACTCTTAACAAATGAACTGATGATTTTTGTCCTTCCAGAGTTCTTTTGTAGTCTTTTTTCTACCATTCTAGTTTATAATTTGGCTTTATTACTTTAAATTTAGGAGAAAAGAAAACTGTGAAGAACAGTAATACCTTGGATAATATAGAAACAAATATTTCTCATTTGATAAAAAGTAATAAGCCCTTTAAGGGAAAACTGGACAATTAAATTAGTTAATTACAATGTATCCTTTTTTATCGTCATAATGCAATTAAAGCCAGGTAATTTTAAATGCCTATAGATTAGCATAACCTAAAGAAAATGGCAATAAGCTGTAAATAATAAGTTTTTAATTATAGCTGTTAATCATGACAATTAATACTATACCCTTTCAAGTTTTGTTTTTAAAATAATGGCCTTAAATTGCCTTAACAAGATTTAATATAATTCAAGAACTCTTGTGAATATACTAAATAGTTATAATAAACTGCATCATTAATTTAATAAAAGAAATGTTTTAAAAGGTAAATTTGAAAGGAAAAGAAAAAAGCAATAGCTGTAGACAAACAAAGGCTTTTTCTTTCTCCCCATGCATTTATTACTTGGGGCAAAATGGGAACACAGAATAATGATTCCTTCTACTTTCGATTTTGTTTAGAGAAGAGGAAGAAAAATTTACTCGTCCCACTCTAATTAGAAGGCAGAACGTATTCCTAGCATCTGAACAGTAAAGAATGTCATCACAGAAAGTGGCAAAGGTTAATTCTGCCAGAGCCTGGGATCCCACCTCTTTCTGGATTATTTAGTAACCTCTGTGCTCTGTTTTCCTTCTCAATTGTCTCCTGATTTACTGCTTCTATTTACTTTCCCTGACATACTTTCTTTCTCACAAGTGGAGGCTGATTAGTTTTTGTTATGATTATATGACTTGATCTCTGTGGAGAATTTCGGGGGAGTGGTGAAAGGTGCATAATGAAAAGATATGTGGCTTCTACTGAGATTACAGAATTAAATGTAATGCAAAGTTTATGCGAGAAGAAATGAAATCACTTGAACGACCTGAAGGAAAGATGAGGAATAACGGTGCTGTGGATGGTTATGAAGTTAATCTAAATTAAAATATATACTGGAATTAATTTTGTCTTCCTGGAGAGCAGAGCGCTCCTCCCTATTTCCTTTCCTTGTGTTGACGTAGAGAGATAAATAATGTCCTCTCTTTCTAATGCGTGTGTCACCAACCAAAACAATCTCAAGAGGAAATCTGTTAGGTAAATGAGTTTTCCCAAATTGTCATAGTCGCCTATTGAGACAAATGAGTTAGTAAATTTCAGAGGATTCACCACTCATGAGTATTAAAGTGCGTGTTTGGTAAGGATTATAAAGTGCATTCAATCTTCACTCCATGTATGTGAAGTAATATGATTAACTGAATCCTAGAAGAAGTTTAGTACAAATGGAACATTATAGCAAGGTACAGAAATTAGTATTAAAAGTATTTATTGTTAGCTTTCATATAGCACTGCTTTAAGTAAAAAAAAACAAAAACAAAAAAAAAACAAAAAAAAAACAAAACACCATTGAAATCTTGACTTTTTTTTTGAGAGAAAAGAGCCAGAGCATCAGTGGGGGAGAAAGCCAGAGGGCAAGAGAGAATCTCAAGCAGGCTCCAACCTCAGCCCTGAGCTCCAATATGAGGCCCAATCTCACTATCTTGGGATCATGACCTGAGCCTAAATCAAGAGTTGGATGCTCAACCGACTCAGCCACCCAGGTGTCCCCAAATTTTGGCTCTTTTTTTGAGACTTGCTTAACCAAGGCAATCCAAGAAGATACCTTATTTCATTTTAATCCTTATAGTAATTAATAACATTGCACCCAAATAGAAAAGTTATGCCATTCTATTATTTATCCTATGTACTTTTATATATCATTTACAAATTTTATATATTTTTTTACAAATTATATATTTATATGCCTCATATTTCCAAAAATAACTTCCTAGAGGTCTGAGGACTTCCCTTATTCTTTGGAAACTTCATATCTATCAAGCCTCCTTCAACATACTAGGCATTTAATATATATTTTATACAAAATCAGTTGAACTGATGAGTTTTCCACATGATAGTTAAACTTTAATGTGCCTAAAAATAACCTGTACAAATTATCAAAATGTTCATTGTCAGGAACCAACCTTTCCCCAATCTGAAAATCTATTTCACTAGACCTGGGTTCAAATTTATGGTTTTGACATTGATGTTTATTTGTAGGTGGTAGAAGGAATATATCTGAAGAAACACTGCATAGAGAAACTAATTTACTCCTCAAAATAAACACGAGATAGGTGTCCTCATCCCATTCACAAAATTATAAGGCTGATATTTTAACTAAAATAAATACAGCATGCTTGAGAAGTTCAGATGCTAGCACATTTGTTCCCAAATAGCCCAGAAGGAATAAGGAAGATATGATTTCCTTGCTGAAAATGTTCCCCCTCCAATCCCTTTCTCAGCCAAGAGCAGCTTTGTTTCTCTTTGCAGTTCCTGTTTTCATCTTTAAAACATTTGGACGATCCTCTATAGAAGATGTAGCTAGATCTGGGCCATACTTTGGATAGAGAAATTATTTGTTAGTTGTTTTCCTTAGGATATATTCTGTTTCTAGATTTTCTGCTCTTTATTCTTTGTGATCCTTCAAGCAATGGTTATAAAGGTTGGAAAAGCTAAAAACAAAACAAAACAAAAAACAAAACAAAAAAAAAACCAAGATAAAACAACAACGACAAATCACAAAAAAACAAAAAACAAGTATATGCCAATATATTTTTAATCCTAGTTTCCTTCTCTTCATGCTTAGTAATTCCATCAGTAGGAGCTATTTTGTTGGAAATGCCTTCCACAGTAATCCTCATAGGGGAGTTTAGAGTGCCTTGTCAAAAGACATACTAAATAATATATTCCCATAACTATTACAGATCAATCTTTTGGTAGGAAATAAAAACCAGGGACAAAAATAGGATTATAATTTCAAATTCACTTCTGGGGACCCCAGCTGTCTTTTTAAATCACCTCTCTTTTGCTGCCTGGTTCTTCACTTGCAGCCCTGTCCAACCTCCATGCAAGAACACTCTCCCAGGGCCAAAAACCAAAAATTAAGGTGCCGATGGTTAGCAAAATACTCACTATCATAAAGAATAATAGCAAGTTCAAACACTTCAGAAGCTTGTCGATTCACACCAGAGTACACAACAGTAAGACTAACTGCTGATTATATGGACATAATTATTGACACGATTCTGCATTTCAGAATGAAGAATTTTTTTATCCTAATTAATTCTAATTCTCTAATTTCAATTAATATACTCCTTTACCTAGAAAGAAATTATGTTTTTCTGAAATTCTTTTAATGTCTATCTTTGTGCATTCAGGATGCTATAACAGAATGCCAGACACTGGATGGCTTATAAAGAACAGAAATTTATTTCTCACAGTTCTAGAGGCTGGCAAGTCCAGGATCAAGGTGTTAGCAGATACAATACCTGATGAGAGCCTACTTCCTAATTCATCTTGTTGTGTTCTTACATAGCAGAAGGGGACAAAGGAAATCTCTGGAGTCTCTTTTGTAAGGGCACTGACTTCATTCATGAAGGCTCCACCCTCATGACCTAACCACCTTTCCAAAGGCCCATTTCCAAATATCATCGCTTTGGTAGTTAGAACTCCAACATATTAATTTGGAAAGATACAAACATTTGGTCTACAGTTATGTCTAATAGTTTGTATTTAGTTATTCTATTCTGAGACAAATAAAGTCAAGTCATTTTTTAATTTAACTTATTTTAAACTGCTAAACTTTCCAAATGAAAATAAATATGTGGGACACAATTTTTCATTACTAAGAAAAGTATTCAGGGGCACCTGGGCGGCTCAGTTGGCTGAGCATTCAACTTGAGCTCAGGTCATGATCTCGTGGTTCAAGAGTTCCAGCCCCATGTCAGGCTCTGTGTTGACAGCTCAGAGTCTGGAACCTGCTTCAGATTCTGTGTCTCCCTTACTTTCTGCCCCTCCTCTGCTCATGTTCTGTCTCTTTGTCTCTCAAAAATGAATAAAATTAAGAAGAAGAAGAAGAAGAATTTTAAAAAGTATTCAAATCCCACAGTCAAAAAATTGAAACAAAACAAAATGGCTCTATTAAACTTTTTTTTTGTTTCTGCCATTTACCATTTACAAGACCTCTGTTGAAAATACCACAATAAAAATATAAACATAAAAAAATAGATAATTTTCAGCATAATTGAATTATATGAAGTAATACCAAATTTGCCATCCTCACTGAAGCATATGATCCATTCCCCATGCCTACTGACAAAAATCTCATAAATCCTATACTATCTTATCTGATAGATGCTACTTTTAATCCAACTGCATCAGAATCAACAGTGGTTAAACTGTTTAGTTAGGTTAAATTAGCCTAATTTAATGCTGCATTTCTATGTCTTGTGTTAAACTTAAACACAAAATGGAAACCAGATTTGAAAATTTCCCAGACAAAACCATTTAAGCAACGTATGCAAAACTAAGTCTAGCTTATTTCACAGACATAAGCAAAACTTAAGTTATTTCTTGTAAATGCCTCTGAATATCATACAAGAAACTTAAGTTATCTTCCTAAAATGGTATGCGATAATTACTTTTAATCAATTCCCTGCCATTTGGAAATTCCCATTGGGAAGTTAACCAGTTTCCACAATTTTGATGTTATAAGCCACCCTGTAACATCATGCCCCTGAGATTCCTGTCAGTTTTGAATTGAAAGCTCTTAGTTCATGAACTGTTCTTACATGCACAATAAACTCTTCCTAAATACTATTTTATTGATCTGGTAGTTTTAATCTTGCTACTTCTGGATTTTTGACATTTGCAAGTCATGGTTGCAGGAATCAGTGGCTATGACAAATTTGTGACAAATCACAGAATTACATATTGATCTAACATACCCATCATTACCTACTCCCTTCTCTTTCTTTATAATAATCTTAAAAGAAAACAGGACTTAGAACCAATTTTGTTTCAAATAATACTCTCTCAATAAAAGCAATCAAATAATTAATAATTATTAATATGCTACAAGCCTATTTGAGCACAAAATAATTAAATTAGCCTCATTCTCTGTGCCATGGAATAAAGGTTAGGTTGGACCACATAAAAGAGCAAAACTTTGTACAAACTAGGAGTAGGAGAGCGTAAGAATTCATGGATCACAAAATGCATGAAGTGGCAAAAAGTATCCCCCACAAAGTTCAAACCAGAGAAACAGATCAAGGTCTTTTTGTTATGGAAACATGGGAATTTAACCGTCCACTCCCCCCCAACCCCACAATACAACAAATCAATGGCTTATCAATTTAAAATCCAAGTTATAGAAATAAAAACAAATGAACCCTATCTTTCTAGTTTCTGATAAATGGCAGAGTAGCTTGATGGGGCTAATGTTCCATGGATAACAATCTGAAAATGAGGGCATAATAGTTTTTTTTAATAAGGTATTTAAAGGTGTTAAAGAATAACCAAAAGGAAAGCATGAAGAAGCTAGAGGAAACTTGACAACTGAAAGATGAGAACTGCCTTGGGGAAATTGAGGCATTTGGCAGAGAGCACTCTTAAATCCAACTGGCCTGAGTGGCAGAAAGTTGCAGCTCACTCTATAATGGAGGACAAAGAATAGGACTAAAGAAACTAGAAAATTAAGGAGAGAAACGCAGAAGGAAGGGAGACACAAAAAAGAGGACCCACAAACTATGCATATAAACTCTGCCGAAATCCTCAACTTATTGTTTTTTTTTTTTAATGTTGATTTATTTTTGAGAGAGAGAGATACATACACACAGAGTGTGAGTAGGGAGGGGCAGAGAAAGAGGGAGACACAGAATCCAAAGCAGGCTCCAGGTTCTGAGCTGTCAGCACAGAGCTCCATGCGGGGCTTGAACCCATAAACCATGAGATTATGACCTGAGCCAAAGTCGGACCCTCAACCAACTGAGGCTCCCAGGCATCCCTTGATGTACCGTTAAACTATAAATGCATGGGGATATCCTTATGGTGCATGTCATAGATTATTTGCAAGTATATTTCTTGTAGTAATTTACTAATTATCTCCTATATTATTGATTGCTTTATTAATTGCACTGTGGTTAAAAAACATACTGTTGACATTGATAATTCATTTCTCAAATTGTAAAAGAGTGTTCTATGGCTTAACATATGCTAGTTTTTGATTAACATTTGCTAGTTTTTTAAAAATAATGTATATTTTTACAGTTTTTTGGTACATTACTCACTAAGTATGAATTAAGCCACTTTTGCTTATCTTGTTCTTTTAGTCTTCTATATCATTATTAATCATTTTTGTTTGTTTTGTTTACTGAAAGACTGATACAGCTGTGATAAAAGGTATGTATAGCTCTTTTATTTCTGTCAAATTGTCTTTATATATTTTAAGCTATATTCATAGGTATGTATATTTGAGGTAGTCTTATCTTATTGTTTAATTACATATTTAATCATCTTGAGTTTTCCTTTATTTCTTACCAGAAATTTAATCATTGAGCTTTCTTTTAATTCTAACTGTGTGTATTAAAGATGCATTTTTAATATGAAGGTTGTGATATTTTGACATTTTTTAAGTTAATGTTTACATGTTACATATTTTTAAATCCTTTCCTTTCAATTTTCCCCTAACTTTCAATTTTAATGTATTTTGGGGTAAGATGGATGCTTTAGTTTATTCCTCAGTTCAACCATATTGTTTTTTTAATTTTTTTTCAGTCATTGGGTATATGTTTTTCTTTCTTTCCCCCAAGTTTTTATTTACATTTCAGTTAGTTAAACATACATTGCAATATTGGTTTCAGTGTGGAAGGGTCCCCTCCCTAAGGAAAGATTAAAAAAAAAACAAACCTCAAGGCAATCTTGCTATTCACATACTTGACAATATCCCTCATGACCCGGTAACATGAGACCACTTAGTCAGACTGCATGTTTGTGTGTGTTACCATATATAGGAGACAAAGAAGTAAAAAAAAAAAAAATATACAAAAAAACTACACCACATGGCGTTCGTGGTGTTCCGACCTCAGTTGTTGGGGTAGGAAACCAACTGAGCAGTGCCAGCGGGAATAAAGTTGCTTCCAGGAAAGAAAAGTCTCGGTGTCATGACTCTTTGTATGAGAATCCTGCTACATTAGGAATAGAATTTAGTGATTCATCAGGTACATATAACACCCAAGGCTCATCACAAGTGTCCTCCTTAGTACCCATCACCCATCCAGCCCATCTCCCACCCCTCTCCCTCCATTAACCCTCAATTTGTTCTCTATTGTTAAGAGTCTCTTAAGGTATGTTTGCCTCTCTTTTCCCCTCTCTCCCGGTGTTCATCTGTTTTGTTTCTTAAATCCCATATATTGTTTCTTAATTTTATTACTTAGTTTTTGATATTAATTAAATTGCTGTTATATAAATATGAATCTTCCTTCTTACTATTTGTTTTCTTTTTTTAAGTTTATTTATTTTGAGAGAGAGAGAGTATGAGCAGGGAAGGGGCAGATAGAGAGAGTGAGAATGAGAGAGAGAGAGAGAGGGAGAGAGAGAGAGAGAGAGAGAGAGAGAGAGAGAGAGAGAGAATCCCAAGCAGACTCCACACTGTTAGCACAGAGCCTGACCTGGGGCCCAGACTCACAAACCTGGAGATCTTGATCTGAGCTAAATTCAAGAGTCTGACACTTAACCCACTGAGCTACCCAGGCGCCCCAACTACAGAACATTCTAAATCCCTTTGTTTCCTCCTGATATCTACTACTGATTTATGGTTATGTATTTACCACTGGGATTTGCCAAGATGTCCTGTCTAATATGACAAGCGCTGCCTGGACTCCATTTTTTTTTTATCATGCCGTTCCCACACTAACCTGCACAAACTTTCGAAAGTTCTAATTAATTACTCAGTCTTCCAGTCACATCTCCAAGTATCACTGGGTACCACTAGGAGAAAGCAACACCCAAAATCAGTTCACCTCACAAAGCTTTCGGCTTTCTTAGGCATTTGCCCTGCATTCTTCAAGAATCTACAGTTCTTGTTTCCTCCACATCGGGAGCTCTTCCTGAATGTCCATATACCCACAGAAATTCTATGGATGGGCTCTAGAGATTGGACGACCTGGGTATAAAGGGGTTTAACAATCTTCATATTCAATGCTTAGATTCTTCATGCAAAACTGGCTTTATCAGAAATAGATGAGGAAGCCCACAATTCTGGGTTTCCATTTTATTGCCAAATACATTTTCATGATTTCTGAGTTGCAGGGCTCTTGGCAACAGAGCTGAAGAAGAAACAACTTCACTCTGTTTGCCATGACACCGTACCTTAAAATGCCGGCTTGCTTGTTTTCTCCTTTTTTTAAAATAGAAAAACTATGTTGAGGTAAATTGATCCTCCTCAGGCTTTGCCTTCGCATGGCTAAGGAGTGTTTTTTCTCTTCGTTAAAAAACCCAGCCTGACCCAAGACCATTGCTGGTGCTTGAGTGAGGTGGACAGCATAATAGTCAATTTTAAGTCATTTGTTAGGTGACATTTGCATTTTGATTCCTGTGCACCAGAATATGTCAGGAAAGTGTGTTTATGCATGAATAAGTTAAAAAGGGAAGTCCTCATGGAGTAAGAGTCATAGGAAGGATATTTCTCCTTTCTGGCTATGAAAAGCACTGGCAGAAATATGCTCGGCAAAAGATAATCAGGGAGAATATTCCATGCTAAGTAATAAGACTTATAAATAGTTGAACCATTGAATATAACAAATTTCAGACAACTGAAAATCATAGGCTCTTTTCATTAAGCAAAACAGACTGACTCTGTTAACATAACGCACGTTGCAGAGAAAGAGATTATCTAGAGCACTCATACACATGTATTGGGGAAAAAAAGGGGGAAGAAGGGAGAAGTCAATTTTCTATGCCAGCCTCTGTTTCTCTAAGCATAACCCACGGGTTTCAGAATTTAAGATTCCACTTGTCAACTTTCTCCCAAAGACAGCAAAGGAAAGGATGATACTATACAGTCAGAATTTTGTCCCTTCTGTGGCATTCTGTCCTCCTGGAATGAAATCTATGTCTCTATCCCAGTAATAATACACAGGATACATGTCATTCTCTTCTCACCAAAATAAATATTCTGCACCTACTGTTTTGAATATAATATGTACCAGTTTTCTGTCAGGCATTCCAGCTATGCTCCATTCCTGCTGATAGCCTCATAGCCCTCAAAAATTTTTAACACTCTTAAAAAAGCAGTTGCTCGAGGTTGTACTTCTTTTTGTTTGAACAGTGGATTATGAGAGCCTAGATGTTTCTTTTACAGGCGTGGAACTTTACCTGAAATCCCTTCACTTGCTTAGCAAAGTATAATTGTCAGTGACTGCTGAAAGGGAAAATAATTCAGTACCTGGAGACAAAGCCTGAGGTAGGAAAGTCTGAGTCCTAGACTCTTAGTTCAATAGTTTTAGCAACAATAGAAAAAATCTAAATTATATTCTTTATGCTCTATATTCTATTTTTAAAAATTCCAATATACTGGGGTGATGAGCAGAGGATCTGCTAAAGAACAGAAATGTAGGAAGAGAAGGAAGGAGAGGAGGAGGTAAATGAGAAAGAACAGTGACAAGAGACCCATATTTAACGTCTGCTTTGTACAAGGTATGGCACTAAGTTCCATGTGCTAAGTTATGCCTGATGACTTTCAAAATTCATAACTTCATTCATATACACTTCGAATTGTAAGGATTATTATGGATTATTGTGAGGACTAATATTATCACCATTTTCCAGATGAGAAGCCTGTGGTTTAGAAAGGATATATGACTTGTCCAATGTTGTAGTTAGAAGAAGATTCAAAGCCAGATTTGACTGCAGAGTTATGTCCTCCCTCTTCTTTTAGAAATGCTAAGCCAAGAGGTTCATCTAATTTGGGTTCCAGTGAAAATCTACACGTATTTTATAAAATTCATTTTGTAGTAGATATAATAAGAAACTTGATGCTAATCCCTCCAGGTCAGAAATCAGGAGGGACAAATCACAGGGGGAGCCAAAAATAAATTTATTTGGAAAACAGGCTAGTCATTGCCACCATGGAGAAGCCTCTGCAGAGCAAACCAGAGCAAATCAGGAAGCAGATTAACAAAGTACACATTTAATTTAATCATTTTCTTCCAAATATATTGCAGTCACTTTAACAAGTAAAGCTAAACTGAACACTTCAGTAAAAAGAAGGAATAAAGAGAACTGAATATATATGGCACAATCATCCATTTTAAACAAAAACAAACCTCAAGACCAATGATGTAAACTGCTTCCTTTGTTCGCAAAGAGTCCTGCCCAGAGGGTGTAACTAGCATTACTTCCAAAGGCTATTCTGGCCTACAAAACACAATTAGAAAAAAGACATTTTTACTTTTTCTGGCAGGGGGGAAGGGGGAAAGCATCTTAAGAGGGTCTTAGAGATGTTATCACATTATGACTTCTCCATTCTTCTGTCATAACATCTGGATTTGGGAATCAGTCAATCCACTAACTTTAGGCAGGGAATGGGAGAAGACCAACTTTCTCCCTAAGAATAAAGAAGTCTTGCCTGTCAGATGAAAATAAAGATCCTTCAACCAGCAAAGAGAGAAATAATGCTCCAAACCTCAAAAAAATTATTTTTCTCTTTCTCCTTAGGAACAATATTCTTTTCACCTACTTCTGCCAGACCTTGCCTTTCCCAAGAGTCTCTTTTGTCTGGATTTTTCTCTCTCAGGACACCCTTTATCAGCTCCAGCTGTCCAAGGTAAGGTTTTTTCTCTCCTTCACAAAGAGTTTTCAGAAGAAAGAAACTTTAATTACAACCCTTTAGAGAGTCAACTGAGTTATTTAGAATTGTTGTCTGGATCTTCTAATTTTATCCAACCTTGCCTTGGGGGCTAGTGAACGGTAGTGGAAAACACAGGTGCTTTTAAACAAATCAATCTTTATAAAAATCTCTACTGTGCCAGTAAAAAACTGGTGGTCATGGGTGAGTCATATCACCTACTTTCACTTAAAAAAAATTGAGAACATAATTACTGTGATAGAGAGCTCTTAGGAGGGATAGAGACATTAGCCAGGATGCATCTAGCACGATCTTGGCAAATTTTTGGAGACACTTATGAAACCTTTGGAAAGAAAGAAACTTTGATACTTAGGGTATTAGGCAGGAGTTTAGACACTGGGCGGGGTGGGGGGAAGAAGTGAGGGGTAGGAAAAATATGTTGGTCTTTACAAGAAGAAAATACAGCAAGCTGTGATGAGAATGAGATCAATTGAGGGGTCAGAGAATGTGGATGATTGAGGGAAGCTATTTAGGCCCTCTCCCCTTTTACCCAAAAAGCCCCGTTATCAAATTCCTCAAACTACACATCAGCCTTCTCTCCCTCTCTTGTTACTTCAGCCCCTCAGAAAAATCCTGAGGCAGAGGTTAAACACGAAGTCATTAGGGACAGGAAAGGACCTCCACTTTGGCTCCTAAGACTCTGCTTTTCCCCCAACAGGCTCGAGCAAGCCACATCATATTTTATTTTATGATATTCATGGCATAGTATCTACTGAAGGAGGACCTTAGCATTTGTTTCCTGCACTTGGAAAAGAAGGGTGGAGTTAGAAGGATTGGGGTGTCCCAATATCACTCAACCACCTGTAACATAGATTCTGGCCATTATCAGTGTCAGGTGGGACTCCTCTGACAGGTAGCCTGCATCCTTTGACTAAACACCCTTTGTGATAGGAAGATACATCATTCCATTACGTTTCATTCATATTTTTTGAGGGAAGTATGCATTTAAGACAGATCATCACAAAATGATGATAATAAAAGTGGTACTAGTGATAAAAGTGATAATATTAATAATTTTAATAGTAACAAAACAAATTATCACCGCTAAGTAACAATTAGGTGACATCTTTGGGATGATGACATTAAAAGCATTTTTTAATTTAATTTTTATAAAAAAAGTATGCAGGTTTTGTTTTTATTTTACTGATGAGATGATGACCAAGGCTTATATTAATTAAGTGTAATGCCCAGACTCACGCAATTACTTAAACTCCTTAGTGGCCTAGCTGAGGCTCCAGAAAAGGGGCAACTTCTTCAGTACAGTACCAACAGGCTGGACAGAGACAGGATTTATGGAACTAACACCCGAAACACTGAAACAGTGCCAAGGGGCAGGGGCTATGCTGACCTTGAGAAAAGGCAGGGGCCATGTTCTTAATGGATTCAGGTATTTTGTTTGATGTGTGTATACTGGTGTGTGCATTTCCTATAATTTGGACACCATGCAGCCACAACAGTCTGGAAATATAGGTATCATAAGTTCCAAGTTTACTGATGAACTACTTGAAACACGGAGAAATGAAATAATCTCTTCAAGATCATTCCATAATAAGCACAAGAAATGAAATGCAAATTAAGTACAGGTCTCCTGGTGTTTCTCCATATTTCATTCCTTCTATGGTTGATGGTAAGTTTATTTTGTAAAAGATGAATTCATTTCAAAATATTTTAGGGGTGCCTGGGTGGCTCAGTTGGTTGAGCATGGGACCCTTGATATCAGCTCAGGTCATGATCCTAGCGTCCTGGGATTGATCCCCGTTCAGGCTCCAGGCTCAGCGTGGAGATTCTCGTTTGCTCTCCCTCTGTCCCTCTCCCCCACTTGCACACACACACATGCACACTCTCTCTCTCCCTCTCTAAAATCAATAAAAATAAAAATAATAAGATAAAATAAATTCTTAAAGTATTTTAAATTACTTGAGAACATGTATATACGAATCAATCTTCATGGTATATTTTATTCCATTTAGCTGTTAGTTGGTAATAGCCAACCAAAGTTGTGGATCTGGAAGTACTTGTGTGTTTATTAGATGAACACAGTATTAGATTGACAAAGTTGTCATAGACACTTAGGTGAAAAATTGAGAGGCTTCCGCAGTCACCCTTGGGACCGTGGCAGTGTAGTGGTGTGCTGATGGATGCTCACCCAGTGGATCTCTGGAAGGGTGGAAGCCCTAACTGGTAGTGTATATCAGTTTTCACGGTGTAAATACTCTCACCATGGCCAAGTTCAAGCTATCAACATGTCACTAACAGGAGTCAGGAAGAAATGTATACAATGCACTGACGAGCTATTGCAAGCCAGTCCAGCAAACCACTGAAGGTCATGCCATAAAAGGCATACTTTAAGCTGAACATAACAGAGGTAATGAAGTGAAATGTTACTACCTGGTAGTCCACACCAAGCAAATATGGCTACAAAAGAAAAAGCCAAAATTTATCCGGTGGGTATCTTGACATTGGACAGTATTGACTTTATGCTATAATCAATGTAGTTCAGATTTTGAACTTCCAACCTCTGTTTGTTCCTTCCATGGCTACATTTCTAAGATATTTTACAATGTGCTTCTCTATAAAATTCAAGAAATGGTACCAGTGCTAAATTGGACTTCTTCCCGAAAGGTGAGTCACATTCATCAAAAATGACGGGCTATATTGAGCAGGCAAACTTATTCCTTTCTTTCATTGCCCCAATAAATCATGCATTTATGGAAAAGGACTTTAAGGACACCCTAATAATTTCACTTCCACAGCTCCACTAATCTCAAATCTTCAACATTGAAGGTGTTAAGAGGAAACCCTGTGATAAATAACATCTGCAAAGCAAGGAATGGTTTCTAAACCACCCACAAGAACACTTGATCAAGGCAGGTATTACTGGACTTCAGACAAATTGCTCTGACTCCTCTGAGGAGCCTAATAATTTTGGATTGTTGAGCCATCATGGGAGAAAAATGTAATTGGTCTGGAAATTAGTTTTAGCGACATCATTTTGAGATTATCTTCAACATATTTATTAGGCTCAGTCTTATGTAAGGCCTTATAGGTGACATGAGGGAAATAAAAAGAAAATAACATTTATGTTGATCTGACAACACTTTCACACACACAAAAACAACAGAACATACTATTAGAACGTAACCTTGAGTTATGCCAGGAAAAATATATCCTAGGAGCTCAAGGAGTACACAGAAACATAGGATTTTAATTACTAACGTAATCTGAAGAAGATTTGTAAAGATGCCAGGATGTAAGTCTGAGTTTGAAGTTGTATCAAACACAGAGATGAGAATTCATCCCCAGGAAATTTGGGAAGGAGAAAGAGGTTTGATGATCGCATCAGGAACACACATCAAGTGGATTGGTTAAATTCATTCACATGTTATAAATTTACCATAGATCATTCCAGTTATGGTTTGGAGTGTACATAGTATGAAGACTCCATAGACGGTGATAGGCAAGAAAAGCTATCTACTCAGATGGCTAAACTATGCCAAACAAAATGCTCCACACCCTCACCAACAAAGAGTATTTCCACTCTATTTATAGCCTCGCTCGTCCTATGTAATAGTAGTTTTAATTTGAAATTCCTAGATGACTAACATGATTGAGTATATTTTCAAATATTTATTTCCATGTGAATACCCTCTTTTGTGAAGTTCCTATTCAATTCCTTTAGTTATCTTTTTTCTAATCAAGTTTCCTTTTCTTTACTAATTATAGGAACTTTTTTTTTATATATACTATAGAGATCAATCTTTTGTCAGTCACGGACACTGCAAATGTCCCACTCTATGGCTGGCCATTTCACTTCTCTGGAAGGCATATTGTATATTGACAAACACAACCTCTTAATTTCCACAGAATGTTGGTCAATTTTTTTTTTTTACAATTAGAGTTTTTTTTGTGTAATCTTTGTCATCTTTGTATTCTTTGTATACCCCACCGTAATGAAGATATTCTTTATCAACTGAAAGATTTTTTACATTAAAATCTAAAATCCACCTGAGATTGGTTACCATTAATACTGGGAGTGGATTAAAATCTCTTTTTTTTTTTTTGATATCCAATTGACAAAGTGCAATATATTGAAAGTACTGTCCTTTTTTTTTTTTCCATCCTTCCGTTGTGCCACTTTCACTGTAAATCAAGTATCCATACTGAGTTTGTCTCTTTATTTTTTTAAGTTTATTTATTTATTTTGAGACAGAGAGAGCGAGAGGGAATCCCAAGCAGGCTCCATGCTATCAGCACAAAGCCCGACGCAGGGCTCAAACTCACGCACCACTAGATCATTACCAGAGTGGAAAACAAGAGTCAGACGCTTAACTGACTGAGCCACCCAGGCACCCCTATCTGAATCTGTTTCTAAAGCCTATGCTGTTCTCTAGGCTGATTTGACTAACCTTGCACCAACAACACTCTTATTTTAATTACAGTAGCTTTGAAATAAGTCTTGATAACTGGGACTTGTGGTCTTATTTCAGCCATTTTCTTCAAGATTGCATTGGCTATTCTTGGCCCTTACAAGGTTTATATTATATTTTACAATCAGCTTTTAAGTGTCAACAAAAGAATTCCACAAGAATTGGGATTTTTCTTCCTTGGGATTTCAGTAAATTTATAGATGAATTTGGGGATAATTGGTTATTTATATCCTAAGTCTTCTATTCTATGAATATTTCTTCATTTTTTAAAGATTATATCAACTCTCCCTCAATAATATCATGTGATTCATTTGGTATAGCTTTATCTCTTCTTTGTTACATTTTTTCTAGGTATTTGAATGATTTTATCACTTCAAATATATTGGGGATTTAAATACTAAAGGCATTTAAAATCCTTGAAGGAAGTATAGGGCAATATCTTTATAACTAATGGTCTAGAATGATCGATTGTATGTGACAAAATTCACAAAATAAAAATTAAACATGCAAAACATTACAATATTAAAAGAAATACTATTTATAAAAAATACCAAAAATGGAGAAAAACATATTGAAATTCAAATAGTCAGAAGATATTGACAGTACGCATAACCAAAAATGGAAAAAAAAATTTATATGTCTAATTAAGAAAGAACAAATATCTAATGTTTAAATGGCCTAAATTCATGGAACAAGCACTTAGCAAAAGAAAAAATACAAATGACCTACAGACATATGACAAGCTTAGTAATGATTAGTAATTATTATTTCTCACTAATAATCATTCAAAAGCAAATTACAGCAAATTAGCTAAAATCTAATCACTTGTTTATCGAAATATAAAATGTCTGACAAAGCTGAGTAGTGGTGAAGAGATATAGCAGGGCAACATTTACGCCCTAAAGAAGAGGGTAGTAAATAATTGATAGATTAGTTTGTAAAACAATTCACATTGTGTTTTAAAGCTAAATAAAATCCAGCAATTATACTCTCAGGCATATGAATTAGCATATTGATTTTTGTTTATTTTTAAAATTGAGGGTTGTGACATATTAGGTTGTGCAATTATTTTGGTGGGTCATATACAGAAGCTTTGAAAATGAAATAGAATAGAGGAGAAAAGATCAATATTCACCTAAGGATAAGGGCTTCAGTCATACACGTATTTGCTGCAAGAGGCAATCCACCATGGGTCTTGGTGGCCCTGCACATTCCTACTTGGTATGTCAAGAATTCAGAGCTCTGCCCACTCTTTGTCCAGGCCACGACTCAGGGTGGTATTTGCAGTGAACAGCCTTGGGGGATGAGGTAATGTCTCCCCCCCAGACAACGTGCAGGCTTACTACATAAGCGGAAGATCACCCAAGCTCAGTGTTTCTCTCTCGTAACACAGCCCACTGCATGTTCAGGCATCCATCACGGACCCTTTGTGTCACACCTGTGGGACTTTGAGGTATGGGGAATTGATGCCAGAAAACGTGAAGCTCTGGCTACTGCTCTTGCCATGAGTAATGAGGTCCTTTGTCTCTGACCTGAGAGTTTTGTGTCTCCTTCCAGTATCCATGAAATAATAGCAGGCCAGTTTGTTAGCTTGCAAGTAAGATGATATTCCACACTCTGCACAGTTCTCCCTAATGTTTTCCTGGCCACAGTGTGAAACTTTTCTAGCTGCGGATCACTGTCAGAAGAGTTTGAAAGCCATTTCACCAACCAAGAAACATGTAGAAAACATTGATAGTAGCTGTATTTGGAATAGCGAAAATAAAACAAAACAGAAGCTGAAAACAATACAAAAGTTAATCATCAGGATGGTGGATAAATCGATACTAGGATAGCCATTTAAAGAAATAGAGAGCAGTGAAAATAAACAATCCTCAGCAACATGCAAATGGGTCATAGAAACAATGTGGGTCAAATAGGGTCAATTACAGATGACTACCGGCAATATGACAACATTTTGATGATTTTTTAAAATAAAGATAATTAAGCAGTATATTAAGACTACATACATGTGTGGTAAAAATCATTATTTTATTTCTTTCAATTAGAAAGAAAAAATTATAAACATAACATTCAGGGCAGTGGTTTTAGTCCTGGAAAAATAGTTTGGCTCATGTGATTAGCACAAGCACATGAGTAGCTTCAATGAAGAATGTATGCACAGGAGTTCATTAATAGCTCATAATGTAAAAATATAAAACATATATTAATTTCATGTGCAAAATATTAGTTGGTAATTTTTTTTAAATCACCTAAATTCCAAAATAATGTAATGCAGAGGTGGAAGAGGAGAATGGGCAAACTACGCAGACTGACAATACCAAAAACTATTTGTTTCAATCTTTAATATAATTGCCACCAATGGAGAGTAAAATAATTTAATTTCAAACTGCATTAGTTTTTACTGCTTGGAGCACAGACTAAAGATGTTCCTTAAGTAACCAGTTTTATATTAAGTTCCATTTTATTTTATATAAATGGAAAATTGAAAATACCAGTAAATTCAGATTTAGGGCTGAATATTTTATTTGTAATTTGGGTGGAACAGCCCACCCATACCACTTTTCTGTGTTAAAAAGAAGCTCAAGGAGTATTATACCCATAGCTTAAGAAATCCAAACATGAGAATATAGAGAAAATGTTTGAGAAGCTTGAAGTTAAATGGATTCCTCTCTATATGCACCATGCTGAGTGAAACATAAAATTAAATTAAATTCGCAAACAGAGAAACATTCCAGGTTTCAAATGTTGCTAGTTCCCTCAGCTCTAACTCTACAAATAGAAATTTAAAAAATTACATTGAGCTATGAAGGCATGAGTCCTCCTGATGATAAAGCAAAATTTTCAAATATAGAATCATATGACCAGTGAAGTATTTAAAGGGGGATGGGGAAAGGGAAAAAAATCGTAAAAATCATTTCTAAAGCATGAACATGCATTTGTTTATAGAGTACCATTTCTTCTTCCTTTCGTAAAAAATGAACAAATAAATAAAAGCAATATAAGGTAAATGATTCTGTGCTGGTTTGACCATGCCAACATATAGGATTTATTTCTAATTCTGTTTGTATATACGGTACAAATGGAGTCTTATTAAATCTGTGGCTTCTAGTCTCATGATTACTTCTTCACAATTTATTCCATATGCCCTACGGCATTTGTAACCCTTACTCCATTAAAAACCCTTTATTTTTCTGGCTTCTCAATGATCCCATTACTTTCAGGGGAACCCGAGCCCATTTGGTTTGCAGGAATGTCACCTCAGCAAAACGTCTCTCAACAGAGATGTCTGCCTGGTCCAGAAAGCTGTAGGGCCGTGAGGTGGGTTCCTGAATCTTTGGGGTCAGCAGTAACCTGCCTTCTCAATGCTCAAGTCCTTCCCTGAGCCTCCATTTTCTACATTTGGCCATTCTCTCTTGCTGTGGAGGGAGAAGCAAACCATAGTTACTTTAGAGCCAGCAGTTAGACTCAGGGTTTCAGGAATTTACTTCCCCCTTAAGAAATAAAAGCAACGTACCCCCAGAAATGTATAAAAATTCTGTTTAAGAGGAAATAATATGGAGTCAGTGTGAATGAGCTACAGTCCTAAATTGATGCTGGGTTTGGCTCCAATCTGCTGAGGAAATTGAAGGCTTCACAAGGCCTGGACATGGTGTAGCAGAAATAGAACAAAAGCCAGAAGAGCGGGATTCCAGATGGTAATGTTGAAATAGCTCTGAAGAGAAAAGTCCATCATCTCTGAACTTGCTTGAATCCTCTGACTAATACGAGCATCACTCAAATGTTTAAGCATGTGACTTCTACAGAAGGACGTAGTGTATGACAGTAAGTAGTGCCACAGCAGAGACACTTCCTACCTCTCATGTGCTAATAACGTTTATGACACAAAATGCTTCCAGTTCACGTACAGGGTTTGGTGATGAGGCGGTAGGTCCGGGGTGGCCTGTGTTCCTCGAATTCTGCCCAACACTCCTGCCTATGAACAGTATCGCCTGGATTTCTCTACTTAAATTTCTTTTAATTTTAATTCCTTCCAGAAGGTAGTAACCAAAGTAGGTCATACTAAACACTGTCTTATATCCCTGTGATCTTCTGTGTGGTGTCACCTTTCTACCATCTGAGCGTGTCTCTGCAGGATGGCCGAATATGCCACCCCAAAGTATGTCACTTTGGCACATTATTTTGAGACATTGGCACTTGAAAAACAGCCAAAGTAAGGAGAGGCCTTCTCTGAATTACCCTTCTCTACCTAAACACAGACCCTGCAAGAGGAACTCAGTTGTCTAAATCTGCCCCAGGAGCTTCATCTTCTGAGGAAGATTGACTCATGACAGAAGGAAAGATGCCACACAGAACACACTGTCACAAACTGTCATACCTCCCAATCTGTTTTTCCAAGGGCATCAAAAACTACCTGCTCATCTTTCCCCCAAGTCACTTCCTCTCTTTTAGAAAGTCTACCCCCCTCCTTCTCTTTCCCTATCAATATAGTGTTTAATCCTGAATTCTATACCAACTCCAGGAGTTACTCATTTTCCCTGAGTTTCTTCCATGCATATAGGAGATATTTATATTAGTAAATTCTATTTGCTTTTCTCTTGTTAATCTGTTTTTTATTATGGGAATTTCACCTAAGAACTCAGAATAAGAGAAAATTACCTTTCCTCTCCTTCATCACTATCACCCCCACTTTCCCAAACACTTGCCAGCCTCCGTGACATCATCCTGTGTCGCCTCATCACTGCCCCTCAATGTTAACGTGCCCCTCCGTCCTCCTCATTGAAAGAGCAGATGTTAAGAGAGTTTTGGACTGAACGAGGCTGAAGCTCCAATACAACCATTTATCGGCTACAGTATAACCCAGGGTCAGATAGTGAATGTCTCTGAGTCTTACTCTCCTCCTCAGTAAAATACTTGCCTCAGTCTCTGGTTGTAAAGCCTGGCTGAGCTGATACCGGGAACAGCATCAGCTAGTGACCGGCACAGAGTACGAACTTAATTCTCGGCACTGATGAAGGTGAAAATGAAAAGGAGGTAAAGGATGGTAAGATTGATAATTAGAATGAGCATTATTGTATAATCCAATGAATTTAGTGGTCTCACAATATCATACTGCTTTATATCAGGCATAAGAACATCCAGAATATGATCTAGGAAAATGAAAAGATATACAAACACAAGACTTGAAGATAAGAGCTGACAATCAGGAAAGAACTTTCAAGGACTTTTTCTAACCATAATGGTTCTTCTAAAGAAAAAATCATCTCAAGAGATGAAACTACACATGTACTAACGTGAAGCTGTAGAAACACTGCCTTCATGATTCGTATTAGAAACATTTTAATTACTATCACACATGCTTTTGATAAAATGTGCCAGTAAAGTTGAGAGAATAGGTCATTCATTTTTTAATATTGCCTGTATTTTAATAGAAGTCAAAGTACGCTCATAATTTTATTTTATCACCTCTCAGGATTGCAAAATATTTTCTCTTTTAGATTTTGAAGAATCAGTATTCAAAGCTTCTCATCTTTACATAGAACATTTAAGGAATATAAGTGTTTGTTTTATCCCTTTTCGGGCAGAAATGTGTGTTTGGGGAACTTGGAGGATACAGAATGTACTTTTCTTTTAGTTTTAAATTGTCCTAAAAAAATCAGGGAGGCCATGAAAAATAAGTAAAAATTGAAAAGCGTGGAAGTCAGTAGGGGAGCATTTTACGGAAGAAATCGGTCAAGCAAACGTACATAGACCAAAAGCTTGGAGTATTGCCTTAGAAAAGGAACATTTGATTGAGTGCAGTAGAAGTCAACTAAGTGGCTTGTCTGAAAAGGGAAAACTTAGTGGAAGAGTATCTGGACACCACATCAAAGCCATTGCCAGCAGTGTACCTGGATTTCACCAGAACCTGGAACACGAACAAAAACATCAATGAGAAGACAAGCACTTACTCTTTCCTCTGCTTCTGTTTAAGGGAAAATGAGTGCTCGTCTCTGACTCTCCCTGTGTTGTCTTTTAATTTTCTCCCTTTGCATACACATATTAGTTTTCTCTGCTCTTCTATTTATTCCATTACGACCATCTCAAAATGGCACCTCCAATCATCTTTTACCTTGAGTTCCTGTCACTATCCAACAAGACTGCCCAGTTTAGGAGAAATAATAGAATTGACTCAGTTTCAACCATAATTTATTCAATCATCTCTGACTTCAGGGAAGGATAATCAGGTGGATAGGTCTACAAGGCCCCACTGCTGTGAGATGTGCAATGTACAATACAGGGTATGTCTTTTACAAAGGTAAAGTTACACACGTGTAAATTCACTTTGTCTAAAGGGAAATATTTCTAAAGGAGAATATTGATATTAATCAGGTTACATTCATTAAACGATATCGGATGATATAACCAGGAAACCTTAATATCTCAGTCACATACCCAAATAGAAATATGCTTCTAATTCATGTAAATTCTATCATTTAATGGATAGATGTGCCAGAGTTGTAGAGAGTTTATCTGCTTCACACATTCAACCAGACTGTCTGGTAGAGGTTCTGCCATCTTTAATACAAGGCTTCCAAGAGTGTCCTGGGTTTTGACATCCAGCCAACAGAGAGGAGAAGATCATGGAGAATCATGTGTTGGAGATTATCATGGACTAGTCCTGAGTGGGAGGCACATTACTATGGTTAAATTTCCATTTATTAGTACTCAGTTATATGTATACATCTTACTTTAAAGATGTCTGGAAAATACAGCATAGAGTCCAGGAAAAAAAAATATTTGGGGCTTTGATTACCAGTATAAAGGGGTCGGATATCATTCTTTTGTCAAAGTGGAGTTATTGAATATTTTTGAGTTAATAAGGTAAATTTGAACAGTAGTTAAAGTGATGTAATTTGACTTCTATATATCAAATATATTAGAGGTGGAGGACTAGTGATTTAATTTCTAAAAATGAGGGAAACATGTTGAAATGCAGGGTTTTTAAGAAAGTAACTTCAACAAATCACGGAACATAATAAGACAAAGACCAATGTCTTCTTTTTCTTCCTTTCAAAAACTATTCATTGGGGTGCCTGGCTGGCTTAGTTGGTACAGTAGGTGACTCTTGATTTCAGGGTTATGAGTACAAGCCCCATGTTGGCCCAAAGCTTACTTAAAAGCAACTATTTATTGAATATCTACCCTGTGCCAGAGAATAAGAGATATACTAGGAATGCAGTGGTTTACTTTTCATGCAGTTACTAACAGCTGTAGTCTAGTGGGATGGGGCTGATATAATTTATTGAATTACTAATTCAGTACCAAATTAAATTGTGATCAATATTGTGAAAAGGATAGAAATCTATGAATGAGTGTAACAAACTAGGAAAGGGCTCTCAGAGTAAGTGAAATTTAAATTATGTGCACGTGCATGTGTGTGTGTGCATGCATGTTTACATGACTCAGAAGAATCGGGTGATGTTGCAGATTAGGAATTCAGGGAAAAAAAGGAGTTTACCCAAGAAAAGTATATCTGATGGATATGATGATAAGTTCAAATATGGAGTTACTAATTTTGAGGATGTTAGCTAATATCCAAGAACATATCTCTATTAGTTAGTTACAAATGAGGAAATGATGGTAGGAATTCAAAGAAAGTCAGATTTATACGTGCAGACAACTTTGGTGCAATACCAATGATTTGGGTGCCACTTTTGACAGGCTCTAGGCCTCACTTGGATCCTGTACAAGCATATTTCTTATACAGTATTATAATTCATGTCTATTTTTGCTTTCAAAAATGTATGTTTCTTTTTCTTAATTTAGGTCTGATGCTGCATCATGATTAAATGTTTAGGTAGTTGAAGTTCCCTCTGGATTATCAGTTCCTTGGGAATGTACATGTTTATTCATCCTTCTCTTCCCATGCTTTGTAAAGAACCCAAAACAGAGCAGGTGCTCAATAAATATTTGATGAATTGGAGAGAATAAAGAAATGAATGATGAATGGGTACTGCGTATGCAGAGATGCACAAGGTTTATGGAGCAGAGAAAACCGAAGAAGGTACCAAATCTTGGAGGCATGAGAAAGCCTCCACGACATACAGAAAATGCAAAGTGTGGGTGCAGAAAGGTGACGGGGACAAACCAGGACAGATGAATTAGGGCCACACTATGCAAATCCTCTATGGCCTAATAGAGCAATTTAGGCTTTACTCTGGAGGATATAAGAAGTCATCATAATGTTTCAAAATGTGAGTAGCTAAAGAAAAAGATGGAATGTAAGAGTTGAGGACAATTAGTGATTGAGGGAACAAAAAGCTATTTTCACATTTCAGATTAAGAATAGTGATGCTGAACTAAAGCATGTTCTGTACCTCTGTATGCAAACAAAATTACAGTTTCTAGAAGATTCTTTAAAAAACAGAATCTAATAAAGCTGAGGAAATGACTCCAAAAGGCAAAATTACTAATCCTGTTCCTGTGATTAATATGGTGGTCTTTCTTCACATACCTGTGAAACTTTGCAGATAAATTCAAAAAGTATGATTTTAAAAATTTACATATGCTTATATGAGGCAGGAAGAGGCACCATCAAGTTTTGAAAGGAAATCTTATAGGAGATTTTCCAGAGAACTGTGATCAGACTACCCCATTCAGATGTGGTGCTACAGAGTACTGGGTCCCATAGTGGCAACTTTATCTGATGACAACAAGTCAAGATCACAAAAGCAGCCAATACAAAAAAAAAAAAAAAAAAGAAAAAGAAAAAGAATGGGTGTGCTGTGTTCCAATAAAATATTATTTCCAAAAACTGCTGGTGGGCCAAATTTGGCTTACAAGTCATAGTTTGCCAACCCCTGATCTGGTACCTGATTATTGTAAGAACAATGTGTGAACAAGGTAGGTCAACATCACAAGGCATAATAAAATTCTTACTAAAGTTATCTCAGAATTCTACTGCATAACATGCCATGCTATTACTAGTAGATTATTATCTGGAACAAGGGGGAAACATGTCAAGGTGGCACAGCAGTTTTCTTTGCAAATGAGACACACATTGAAAATTATTTTTTGATGTTCATAAGGTCAGTAGCCCTCGGAGCCTGATGTTAGGAATCTTAGGGACCTGATATTACTGGAAAATGAGTCCCCTTAAATTACACTAATCTAAAATATCTGCTTCAAAGATCAGTGATTTATTAGAGTATCGGGCTGTCTTCATCAGATCAGGCTGCTATCACAAGATACCAATGAATGGATGGTTTAAACAACAGAAATTTATTACTCGCAGTTCAGGAGACTGAGAAGTCCAAGACCGAGGTGCCAGCTGACTTTGCTCCTAGTGAAGACCCTGTTCCTGGTCCGCACATGGTCATCTTCTCCTTGTAGCTTCACATGGAGAGGAGAGAGAGTGAGGAAGCAAGCCCTCTCTTGTCTCGTCTTATAAAGATGCTCATCTTATCGTGAGGGCCCCACCCTAACAACCTAATCACTTCTCAAAGTCTCCATCTCTAAATACCATCACATTGGTGATTAAGGGTTCGACATATGAATTTGCAGGGTACATAAACCCAATAGCATAGGTCAAAATAAACTTGGCAACTGAAGTCAAGTCATTGAAAAGTCTTTATAGTTATCTTCTCAGTCACCAGGTCACTTTTAACAGCTCCCTCCCCATGCCAAACTAGGATAGTGTATTGACCATTTAACCCTTTGATGACTGAAGAAATGTTTTATGCCTTTACCTCCTGACTCCATTCTTCCTCTCATACCATGTCCATTCCTTCCTTTCACCCACATGCCACCCCGCTACCAAGACCCTTGATTCTGAAACCTCAAATGGCATTTAAGTTTCACTCCAAAATGAAATTTTTCCAATAAACTTCTTTGTATTCTGTCATTTGAGGTCTTGCCCTTCCTTGCTTATTGTGGAACCCGATCCAAGATCCCAGAATTTCAGCCTAAGCCAGACACTGTTGTCCTCAAAGGGATTCAGATGTTTATGTATGTGTATAGCATTCATTCAAAGAATGGTTTATAATAATTAAAAGTAAAATATTGCAATAAAATTATAACAAGAATAATTACATATTTCCTTTGTATTTATTATGTGTACATGAACCTTGTGGCCATTCTTTTAAAAATAGTTCATGGGGCGCCTGGGTGGCTCAGTCAGTTGAGCACCCGACTTCGGCTCAGGTCATGATCTCATAGTTCGTGAGTTTGAGCCCTGCATCGGGCTCTGTGCTGACAGCTCAGAGCCTGGAGCCTGCTTCTGATTCTGTGTCTCCCTCTCTCGCTGCCCCTCTCCCACTTGTGCTCTGTCTCTCTGTCTCTCAAAAATGAATAAATGTTGAAAAAAATTTTTTTAAATAGTTCTGTTTTGCTTTTCTTATTTTATCCCTTATATTGTGTATTTATGTATATATGCATGTACACAAACACATATTTATATATGTTATATATATACTCTATATAACATTTATATATGTTATATATACTCTCTCTATATATATTAGAGTCCCCAAGTCCTCTCTATTTAAGGAGGAAAGTTTACCTTATTTGTGGATATTTTTAAAGAGGCCTCTCCTAAACTCCTCACTTCAACATTTTTATTTCTTTCTTATGAAATCTGGAGTTTTCTGAGAGTTCAGTCAAGGTCATGGAACACTTAATTTTTAATCAGTTATTTAGACCCAAGATTGATAGTTTTCAAAGTCAACTCCTAACACTTCTTCTGGAAGGTGTACCTGTGTTTTCTGCATTTCTTCCCCATCACTCTCTTTTATTATCCTGAAGAGAAAGTATTATTTTTGATTTTATGACAGCTCAGCCGCTTCTATCAAAGAACAATCTTTGTCATTCCTCACTACCTATCTTCTTCTTTGCTGATCTCTTGCTCCCTCTGAACCAGAAACATTCCTTAGATTTATGGACATTTCTGGTACAATGTTCTTTTCATTTTGTTGCTTAGATCTTTACTCATTTTGGTTCTAGTTTCTTTAGCTCCATTTTGGGTTTTTTCCAATCTTCCAGTCTTTGACATTTCAATCTATTAGTCTTCTTTCTGTATGTGCTTTTTATTCACTCATAGACTAGTCTCAGCATTCATTTCTCTTCCTGAGCAGAGAGAATTCTGCCTTTGAACAAATGATGCTTTTCTTCAATGTATTTTTCCCATATAGTCTTCCAACACTAAGTGATTAATTTTTTTGTACTTACTGAGGGCCTACTATGTATCAGGTGATACATATAAACAAGCTTCATTGAGTCTCACAACTATATAATTGATATATTTCTACAGATGGGTGACTAGAGGCTTGGATGGATTAAAGGGTCAACATTTATACAAGTACTGGCTTTATTCTCCAAATATTTACTGAACTGTTTGCAAACTCCAGGCACAGGATCAGATGTTGGGAGTGTAGCAGACTAGAAAACTATTGATATCCACATTCTCATGGAGCATTTTGCAGGACATTATCAGTATATAAGTAAATGTGTAATCAGATATAAAATAACCTAGTATTTTAAACATATACTAGATATATAAATTGTGATATACGTAAGGAAGGGAATGCATATGTGTTTTGATAAGACATAATTGGGGGTGAGGTGGTTGGGATAGGTCTCAATGAAGAAACAACATGGTAGCAGAAATCTGAGAGGGCAGGACTTAGTTTTTAGAAATGAGACGGGAAGTGTATCCCAGGCCCAGGAATGTGAATAAAGCAAGGACACATGGCAGGAAAAGTTGTAGGTATGTTCAACAAACAAAATATTTCCAATAATGCTAGGGATTAAGCAGCATGAGATGAGATTGAGAGATGGGACGGTCATGCTCCAAAGTATAATTTCTTCCACCTCTCTCCTAGAAGTCATTGGCATTTTCTTGACCCAGCAATTTAGCATTTATTCTATGGCATTTAGTGGCATTTGTTGTTATGTCAACATTGAAATGTCTCAGGACTCAGGCTTGGTTATTCTTACCTAACTATATTCACATTCTTGGTGAATTCACTCTCATGAAGTTTCAAGGCTTCAAATACATATGTATCCCAATGACTTCCAATGCTGCCTATAGCCGGGACCTCTCCTTTGAACTCCAAAACTATATATCCCCATATGTAGACATCTCCACTTGGATGTTTGATAAACATCTCAAACACAACTTCTCAAAAGGCCAATTTCATTAGCAGATTACTTATGGGGTCTGGGATTTTATTTTACCCCCATTCACAAGCCAAGGAGCTAACTCCTTGTTAACTCCGTATACTATTTCATGGATGCTTCAGAAGACACAAAACTCCTGTTTTGAATTGTTTCCCTTGATCCTAAGTCTTGTGATGTGGAGGAGGCCAGAGAGATGCTATGCATGCAGTGGATTTTCATTGTTACCAAGGGACTCTGAGTTAGCACAATCCACTGCTTGTATAACAAGCAGTAGGCAAGTTTGCTATCTCTCCCTGAAGCAGAGACCTCATCTTTCAAAGTTGCTCTCTCCAAAACACACTCTGAGAAACTGCCCAAGTTAAGAGCAATCGAGGCCTGGTCATTTTTTGACATAACTAGAGAGACAAGTGAGAATTCAAGAAACTCATGGAGGACTGTCTCACACGATCCTTCCACAAAGTGGGTGTGGTTGGCATCACGAAGGCATGTGGAGAGGAGTATGAGTCTAAAAGCTACTACTGTATCCCTTGACAGTAAGGGTAGTTTAGAGGCATTGGGACCTGGTTTAAAAAAGTCAACAAAGAACTTGGTTGGACTTATTTCATCCTCAACCCTGGTGGGCTGATGGCTGCCTGGGCTGGCAAGGCCTAGGTACCTGGGTTGAAGTCTGGGTGTCTCTCACTTGCTTTTCACCATGAACATCCCATAGACTATCTTTAATGAAGCTGTTTCTTTGATGTCTACTTCACCTCACCTCAGCAAGGAGAAGGATAGATACTGTTACCTGGGCCAACATTCCAAGAATATAGATTTCCCCACTCAAAATTTGTTTGCTTTTGAAGTAGCTTCTCATGAGTGGACACTCCTCTGAGGACAGAATGTCTCCCCAATCCAATCAGTTATAATACCAGCTCCGCACTCTCTCTTCTTCTGAGAAATGAAACTCTACAGGCCTCTTCATCTTTTGCCCCTCTTAAGATCATCTTGCGAATAAGGCATCCTTTTGGTCATCACTCCAGTTGAGGATTTGATACCCATTTCTACTGTCAAATCATATAAAGATACCCAAGATATGAGTGCCAGCATGGTCTCCTTCTATCTGGCTATGGGCTGAGTTGTGAAGATTCCTAGCTCTGCTTGTGTCTCCTAGTCATGACCTGGCTTACTTCTAGCTTCTTGTAGCTTCTCCACACTCAGAGACTCCATTATCGTCCCTGATCCTACCTTGTGAAATGGGCCTGCTAGGTTTCTCCTGCCCCAGGATTCCTACCACACTACAGATGGCTTCCTAATATGCTTGTATTTACTTAATTAGTCTGTTTATAGTTCCTATCACCCACTAGAATCAAAGGTCTCTGGAGGAAAATAGTTTTTTATCTTATATTCACTAATATCTCTAACACTTAGGACAGTGTCTTAAACATAATCAATATTCTTATTACCATGTATAGAATGAATAGATACATGTCACTATTGATTTGTCCATCACTGCCTTCACCACTAGAATGTATTCTCTGTTAGAGTAGGGCACTGGATGATCTTTGTCACTGCTGTATTCCTTATGTCTAAAATAGGAACAAATCACATATTTTTTCATAAATGTATCCTGAATAAATGCACTGAATGGCCAAAGGAAGTGAGTCCTAACTAAGCTATTTCCAGTATAAAGAAATGTAACGGTTAACTTCCACTTAGGTATCTTGCTAATCACTTAAAAAATTAAGTTTACTTTAGATGTGACTCATTTATTGATTCGGCAAGGATTTATTATTTGCAAGCCTGTATTAAGGGTTCATCCCTCAGAAGGTTTAGTGGAATTTGTTAAAAAAAAAAACTAATTCAAAGAATGGCCATTGAATGTGACAGAGACTGCTGGCTATTTGCCAAAACTTGTTTCCTCTTCTTCTGAGGCTCACATGTGCCATTCACTAGCTCTCTGGTTGGTATTTGTGGCACGAGGAGGGTTTTCTGACCGGGGCGGGCAAGCTGAAGGGACATGTGTCCCCTTCAGGCTTGGCCTGTATAATCTTCCCATGTGCCACTGCATTCCGCTCCCCCCCCCACCGCCCTGGCTACCCAGAAGGGGGCAACCCCCAGGGAAGTTTTGGAAGTTGTACCTGGAAGATAGCAGAGCTCGTTCAGATATTGGCCATGAAAGATTTCGTGGTGCAGAGCTGCCTGGCCAAACTATGCCCCTCTCCCAACTACTCTTAGAATTTATTTTCAGTTCAAGCCATTAGATATTTGGGGGGCATTTTTAAACCCACTTTAGCATACCTTAACTCACTGAATGAAAAGGTTTTTTGGCTTTTGAAAAGGAAACCGTTTTAGGAAGACTTTTCTAAGTAAAATGGTAGCAACACAACATTCAGTACCTCTTGTTTTCCAAGGTCACAGTGAAGGCGAATGCATTAAGGATGATAAAACTTATTCTGTTAGATTTACCCCCACAAGTTATTGGAAGGATTCTCAGACAAATTCTTCATACGGTTTCACTCAAGTTTTTTCTGAAGAATCTCCACAAGTTGCATCTCCCATACATGGGAAACCGTGTTGCTTCTCTCACATGTTGACCCCAGCTTCCTTCCTCTTCCTCTGATTACCACAAGTAGTATTTCCTGGAGGGATCTCTACGAGGACTCTACACAGCAGCTTCCAGCACTTGCATGGAAGACCTTCCACCAGGCACAGTCGGGTGCGTCCAAACCTCTGGAGACAGAGATGTCAACCTGCCTCAGTGGAACAAGCAACTGTGTCACTGGCAGATGTGGAGAGAGTGCAACTCACTCTCTTGTCTGTTGTTTTGCACTTACAGAGCGAAAACAACTTATTAATCTTCTGCTAACATTGTTTCCTACTTTTAATGCTCTCAGACCTGGTCACAAATGTGATTCTTCTTCCTTTGGGGGTGCCGCTAAGGGAACATTAAACCCAATACTCTACTGGAAATCCCCTTTCACACTGATAATTGGGGCTGTGATACCAGTCTAAGCTTTTCTGTCTGTTCCTCTTTGTCCTTCAGAGAATTCTGTCCTCGTTTCTTCATGCAAATAAGTTCCTAGCCAAAAAAGCACACAAGTGCACCAGAAAAAAGCAAAAGTTTGACTCTCTAAACTGAATACAGCTCAAGGCTCAGGTCGAGTCTTGTTACATAAATTAGCCATTGATTTACCGCCAGCACACTGCTTGTCACTAGAACATGTACCAAATGATATATGGAAAGGAATTTATAATGAAACGAAGAACAAAAGTTTTGGGTTTTTGACATTTGTTTAGTTGTCTTGTATCAGGTGTGTGTATCTGAATGTGTTTAAGTGTGTGTGTGTGTGTGTGTGTGTGTGTGTGTGTGTGTGAGTTTCTTCAACTTCATTGGAATAATACTATTTACTTTCATTTACTTAAGATAATTAAAAAATATATATTATTCATTTAATCATGACTAAACAGAAGCCCTTTGTTCCTGTTTTCATTTTAAGAAAAATGACCCGGCAAACTAAAGTTTCTATTAGCCCTGCTTAGATGACTCAATATGATATGTAAGGGTGGCCTCAGTGAAGTTAGTAGTGTAGCTTATATAGAACAGAAGTAGAACCACGAAAATGCTCATTTAAGTTCCCTGTTATTAACAGGTAGCCTCTCTGAATTTAGCTTCCTAACTCTTCAATAAGGACACGAGTTTTTTTCAGTCACATTACGAGGCTTAGACATAATGTATGCAAAGTGACAATCTTATTAGGTACTTGGTAAATAAAAATTTATTTTCATGAATAGAGAACAAATTTGAACTCTGTTTTGGAAAAATGATTTAATAACCCTCTAATTGCCAGTTGAACCCTCTTAAAATGGGGAGAACATTGTAACCTATCCCACAAAGTTGAGATAGGACATGTATCCCACTACACTGCTCTCATAATTAACCAAATTAGATAATCATTAGTATTACTAAAAATTAGATTACTTTTCCAAATGTATGTGAAAAATCTGTCACTCATAGCTTTAAGATCATTTCTAAATGTTTCCCTCTCTTTTCTTTTTACTTTTAAACTAAGTTCTAAATATTGAAGTATCTGTATGCTCAGAGTATTTTTTTGTTTTTAAATCTTTATTTTTAAATAATTTTGGATTTATAAAAAAGTTACAAAATTATAGAATTTCAATATATTATTTACTTAGCTTTCCCTAAAGTAAACACCTTGCATAACCATGGTACACGATCAAAAAAGGAAAATTAACATTGATATACTCCCATTAACTAATCTAAAGACCTGATTTGAATTTCGTGAGTTGTCACATTAATGTCTTTGTTTTTGGTTTTGCTTTCCTCTATTCAATCCAGAACCATTCATTGCATTTAATTGACATGTCTCCTTAATCTCTTCCAATCTGCAAATCTGCAAGAGTTTCTCTCTCTCTCTCTCTTTCTCTCTCTCTCTCTCTCTCTCTCTGTCATTTATAACCTTAATACTTAAGAAGAGGACTGGTCAAGTTTTGTATAATATCATTTATTTTGTTTGCATGATAATTTCTCATGATTAAACTGGGGTTTTTAGCAAAAATATCACTGAAATGAGTTTTTCTCTCATTACATCACATCAAGAGAAACCTAAGGTCAGTGACTTATAACTGGTGATATTACCTTTGGACAGTTAGTGCCAAGTTTTTCCCTGATAAAGTTACTAGATTTCCTTCTGTGGTAACAGGTATTTTGTAGGGAGTTACACTGCAGCCATAGAAATATCCTATTCATCACAATTTTGCTCACTAATTTTATTTATTTATTTATTTATTTATTTATTTATTTATTTATTTATATTTTTGAGAGAGAGAGAGAGAGAGAGAACAAGAACGGGGGAGGGACACAGGAAGAGGGAGACACAGAATTTGAAGCAGGCTCCAGGCTCTGAGCTGCCCAATGTGGGGCTCAAACTCATGAACCTTGAGATCTGAGATCGTGACCTGAGCTGAAGTCAGATGCTTAACTGACTGAGCCACCCAGGCACCCCACTCGCTAATGTTAGTTTATCATTGATGATCTTTGTCTTTGGTCATTATACTGTGCTGTTTGCTCAAAAACGAGTTTCTATTTCACTCATTTCCTGCTCATTACCTAATTATAATTCTACTGCAAGTATACAAGAACTGACACTACAAAACTAAAAGAAAACATAGGGAAGAAGCTCCTTGACATTGGTCTTGGCAATGATTTCCTAGATATGACAACAAAGCACAAGGAACAAAAGCAAACATTGGCAAGTGGGACTATATCAGACTAAAAAGCTTCTGTGTAGCCAAGGAAACAATTAACACAATGAAAGGAAACTTATGGTCTTAAACTTTTTATCAGTATTTGGAGTCAGTGGAAACATTGCTATGAACCTTCTTTTCAGAACTTTCTTGAAAGTACATCCCACATCTGTGCTACTTCAGTTCTCTTCCCCCACACCTCCTTTCTGCCTCCACTCTCTCCCTGTTAGTAACTGATCTGAATAGTTTCTGGTCATCATTTCCATATTTCTTAGCTACAAATATGAATATGCATATATAACTTATCATATTTCCGTCTTTTTTTACATGAAGTATATTCCAAATAATTTTCACTTTGTTTAACAATATATTCTTGAAATTACTCTTTGATCATAGAAATCTACCTCCTTTTACAGTTCCATTGTACTCAATTATGCATACATCTATAATTCATTGATGTACTCTCCTAGGTATAGATATTTAGGTTGTTTCCAATATTTTACAATTATTAATAATGTGGAAATGAATAACCTTGTGCATATGTATTTTCATATTGTGGCAAATGGAAAAAAAGACAATTAGACCATTTTTTTCTGAGCCATCGATGTGTAAATTACTGTAAATATTATTCAAGGTCATTGTGACTAAGCCTGAAGGCCCACAACTTACTTTATAAAATTTTAATCAAAATTTTGTTTAAGAAGTATAACTAACACCTATTCAAATAACTGTTAAATCATTCAATGTAATTGTTTTAGCCCTTTCAGGCTGCTATAACAAAGTACCACAGGCTGGGGCGGGGGGGTTATATAAACAACAGGATTTTTTTTTTGCCACAATTTTGGAAGTTAAAAGTCTGAGATTTAGGGTGCCAGCATGGTCGGGTAAAGGCCTTTTTTTAGGTCACAGATTTTTCACTGTGTTTTCACATGGTGAAAGAGGAAAGGATTTCTCTGGGGTCTCTAATCCCATTTATGAGGGCCGCACCCTCATAATCTAAGCATCCCCCCAAAGCCCCACTTCCTAATACCATCACACTGGGCATTGGGATTTCAACATAGAATTTGGGGGACACAACATTAACTACAGCATTAATCTTTTATCACACTGACACTGTGCCTAGCGTTAGTTCAGGCAGACAGCAAGATCATCTTCCTGTGGGCATATGGAACGTTCATCTAATGTAAATTTATTTATATCACCATTTTTCCTCCATCCTTTACACTTCAATAGGATGTCATATTCCTTAGTTCTTATAATATATGAACTAGTAAATAGATCTGTCTGCTTTTGATGAGCAGCATACCTTCCCAAAGTTTGTAATAAATACACATTAGGAACAAAAGGCCAACAGTGGTACAGAGTTCAAAAAAATTTTTTAATGTTTTTTTTTTTTATTTTTGAGACAGAGAGAGACAGAGCATGAGCAGGGGAGGGGCATAGAGAGAGAGGTAGACACAGAATCCGAAGAAGGCTCCAGGCTCTGAGCTGTCAGTACAGAGCCCGACGCAGGGCTTGAACCCACGAACTGTGAGATCATGACCTGAGCCAAAGTCGGACGCTTAACCGACTGAGCCACCCAGACGTCCCCCAAGAGTTTAATCTAATGCCAAAGTTATGCTGCTAATAAGTGGAGGTGAATTTGAAATCTGACAGTCTGTTTTCTGAATCGACAATATGTTGAGTGGAAGTTATGAATACTGATGGATTTTAAATGATAGAGACAAGCATTTTTGTGTCTGTGTATTTCCTGACACACCAGCTACTGGACCAAAATGAAACCCATCCACCCCCTAACCCTCACAACATGTCTATGAGAAGGGCACAAGATCATGCCACTGCTTCAAATAAACCAACTCGTTAAGTGCAAGAAAATGACAGCACCAGGAACATCATATTCTGCAGACTCTATTCTCAACCTCTAGATTGCCATGGTGATTTCTAGAGCATTACATACATTGATTAAAATCTATAATCATCTTCCTTCACATTTTCTTGTAGCACTTGGTACTAGGCACATTTTACATGTTCTTTATAAGTCTGAGAGAAAGGCTGTCCTGTCCAGGTAACTTGGTTTTACTCACAAGAACACGGAATCTCAGAAAGCTATAGTGAAATCCTTAGGGTCACAGGGCAACAAGTTGCGTGCTAGCGTTGAAACCCTGTGTGGAGGAATCCCAATTTCAGAATTTGGGCTTCAAATTCCAAAATCTAAATTCATTGAACCCTTTACCTTTAATGAGTCTGATATCATCTTAAAAAAAAAAAAAGATTATTCTTAGGTGCGCTTTTGTTATTTGAAATAAAGACACCTGCAGAATATTGGCAGTTATTTCAACACCTCAAGTAAGAATCAAGAGATCCATTCCTGGTCCTGGTTTCGCTAATTACCAGCTATATGACATTTGGAAATCCATTTACACTTTAGTAACTGTTAATTGGAGGCTTGTCTAGCACACACACTTTTTTAGAGATATACAGTGAACTGACAGGCTCATAAAGAGCAGCTGTTCAGACTGCAGGCAATTACCTTTCAAGAAACTCCCAGGGGGAAAAAATCCATATAAGGATTAACCCTCTCATCTAAAAGATACCTAAGGATATGGACCTAAAAAGCACTTTGATTTGCATATTTTTCTCATAGCATTTGGCTTTATCTTTGGCTGATTCTGAATTTCTGCTTGGAGAAAAAAAAAGCTAAAATTAGGCTCTTAATTTATTCTGCTAGTCACATATGCTCTCTTTCATCTTGCTAACTTGTAATAAGTGGATGTCCTAATCTCATCGTTCATACCCTTTTCTTGTTGGCAGGATTAAAAAAAAAGAAGGAGAAGAAGAAGAAAAAGCAGAATGAGCAATTTGTAGAGAAGAATATAATAAAGTCCTCCAGTCCTCCTAGAAGGAACTTTTTTTGTTAACAAGGCCTTACATTGTCCCACTGAATAATGCAAAATTTGTTTGGTTGTACCCTGCAGGGCTCCCAGGCCCGGAAACCAGGGGCAGCAGCGGCACTGGGTTGGCACAAAGTAGCAGAAATGTCATTTTTTAATTATGTGGTTCTGAGGGGAATCTATTATCCACTGCTGAGATGCTGAAATCAGACAATTTATCTCCGAGGCAGCTCTGTCTACAATCTAGAATATATATCTCTTGTCACTGCAGGAAATAGAACGAACGGGTGTTTTTATTTCTGGTGCCTTATGTTTATAAATTTATTCTTTTAAGTTTTGCCAGTGAAAGGGAATAACGTCCTAACGTATTGCTCTGCCGTTTCTCCTTCCTGAAGGGTGTTCAACTCACCCAGGCTCGTTTTGCCCTGGCTGGTATTAAGCCCTCTAGGCCTCACATTTAGTAAGTCTTTGCACTGCCTCCAACTCCTGTTCCAAATGCCCATTGCCAAGGTAAATAGAAACAAATCTTTAACAAGGACCAAGCGAATCAGAGCCATCCACCTAAATTAATACAAATACAAATTGCTCTTTTGCATTTCAAACGAGATGCTGGAAACTATTTGAAACATACCCTTTCTTCTCTTGTGAGTTATTTTCATTTAAATGTAAACTAATACTTATACCTACCAGCTTGTTCATAATGACTCTTCATTATTTCTGATTTTTTTTTCCCTTAAGGTATCAAAGCAAATGAAAGAATTTAGTTCATATTTGTCTACCCCTCCCCCTTTCTTTAAAAAAGCTGCCAAATTCATTACACTCACTGCTCTGTGTGCATCAGGGCTCCGAGCAATTCACATCTATTAACCATCAGGTACAAGCTAAGTGCTTTTAAAACAAATGCGTGCAGTTTATTTTAAATGAATGTATGCTTTCTATATTTTATAATAGCATCAGGAAATTTGATCAAAACCTGGCAGGCCGAATGATAATAGCTGCATTGCCCTCTAGTGTATACTATTGGTATAGCAGTATAGGTATAGGAAGACAAATGCAGAGGATTTTTTTTGTTCTGTTGCATGAGGGCACCTGTGTGTGTGTGTGTGTGTGTGTGTGTGTGTGTGTGTGTGTGTGTGTAAGATTTCAGAATCAAAAGAAAGTGCAATGTCACCTTCTAGGCTATAGAAGGGGTTTTATTCTGAAATACAAAGTTTTCAAAGACTATCAGCTTGTTTTCCAATACCGAAAGCACACATCACTAAGGTATTTTCGGCTAGCCTTCTTTGGCAGGGTGAGCAAGGGGAAAATGTGATGATCTTTACTATAGACTTCATTGCTGTAAATATTAGGATGTAAACATTCCAGTCAAAATGTTCCTCCACCCTGGCTATTCTTTTATAAACATATGCAACTCAGATGAAAGAGGAAATATGCTTTAACATGGTGTCATTTATGGTCACATGTTTCATAAAATAAGTAAAACAGAAAGGAAATCATACTTAAAAGGATTTGCCTGCAGGTATACACAGTTACTCATCATTTACAAATAACCATCACTACTACTAGCACTATTAGATTCATTTGGGGATTTTATTCTGAACCTGTCAAAGCAAGCATTCCTCGAAAGCTCTTCCAGACTGTGACCAGGAATATTAGGGGACTGTGATATACGGGATAAACACACACACACACACACACACACACACACACACACAGGGAGGGAGACAGGGACAGAAAGAGAGAGAGGGAGAGAGGTGAAATCTGGGGTAACTGGAATTTATTTTCCAGCTTCTGTGGGACTTGAACCATAATAGAAACACATACACATCACAGATTCTCACCCAAGACCTGCCTTTAATTTCTGGAAATCACCCTAACTTTGTAGCTTCTTACACATACCACACTCCTCAGCTGGGTCTGTGATATTTCCATCTTATCATTTCCCAGTTCCTAGACTCTGAGGCATATAGCGAAACGATGTATATTTTTTCCTAACTGTGCAATAATAGCCAACTCCAGAGCCAGGCATCATGAGTTGAAATCCTACTCCTGACCCAAGCTCTGCTACTTCGGGTAAGTTACCTAACATTCTGAGCTTCAGTTTCCCATCTCTGAAATGCAGAATATGAAAGCATCTATCTCACAGAGTTGCATGAAGATTAAATGAGCTAGGACATATATGTCAATCAGCATAATATCTATTATATGTGAATATATCCACTCAAAAAGCTGTTAGCCATATAAATACCATTTACACTTCAAAGCATGAAGCAAGATGACCTGTTGCCATTGCCAACTGAGATGGAATCCCCAAAGCTGACAGCAAGAGAGAGAGACTGTAGCAATGGGAGTCACCTGTGTGAAGAGGCACTGTATTAACATTCCCTGAAATGCTCTCCACTGCAGTTACTGAAGACAGCAAAGCAGGGCGGCTGCAGAATGCCTCATTGAAGGCACAGGAGTGGCTGGAGGTCGTCTGCGAAACCCCTGTGTAATATACTAATGGATAGAAAAGTCCTCAAATACAGCAATTGACTGGCTCTTTCTGAATCCCCACAGTGGTTCTCTCCATGGAGTCTTAGAACAGGCATGTGGAGAGGAAAGGGTGCTCTGTGTTTCTTCCAATATATCCAAAGGGAATCAAACACCCCAATTTATTAGGGTGTTAAGGTTAAAAGACCATTTTATAGTCTAGAAAAAGAAAAAGGTGCTATGGCTCACATTATTGTCAACTACTTTCGTTTTAAGTAGTTAGCTACTAAATCTTAGCAGAACGCCTCAATTCTCAGGCTATTGGGGTCCTGATTTGAGACAAAAGGATTTAAATTTATCTCATTTAGAGATTTCACATGTGATTCTATTACTTGATCATGTCTTAACTGGTGAAATAAAACCTGATTCAGACACCTGATTCTATCTACTAATCCAAATATATATAGTAGATTATATATATATGTATTTTTATGTATTATATGTATATTTATATAAAAATACATATATATTTATAATCTACTATATATACATCATAACCTTCAGAGAGAAAATAAAGGGACTTATTACAAAAATTAATTGAAAATATGATACAAAATATTCAAGGTATTAATACATTTAATAAAAAGATAAAATAACAAAATTTTGAGATAATTAGTTTTCACAAGGAAATTACTGCACTGAAATAAGTTGTATATGAGAGATTCTATCAAATTCAATATTAATAACAAAACTATTTTTCCTCACCAAAATTCATAGCTAAGCAATTCTACCTCTCAAAATAAGAAAAAATAGACATACTATCATCTATTTAAATATTTCAAAGGTACTCAACTGTTAATTAGTACCTCCACAATTAGATTATTTATTTCAAATTCTAATTTAAGTTTCTCCACCTATCACATAGTTGAACATGTACATGTGAACTAACGCTCTCTCTCTCTCTCTCTCTCTCTCTCTCTCTCTCTCTCTCTGTCTGTCTAATGGTGTTTTAGGCTTGACTTTTAGGCTAAAGGACAGAGTACAGTGTACTAAATCTTGCCAAAATTGTATTCTATTTTTATTCTCTTTGACTCAGGTCCAGTAGGTATTTTTACCATCTTCATGAATGTTCTTGCAGGGAGTCTGGTGTTCTATCTTCCATCCCGTTGAAAGACACTTTAACAAAGGATCAAAGAAAATGTAACCTTTCTTAAAGACTCTCTGGTATTTCGTTCTGTTTTTTATCCCTTAAGGCAAATTGTAAATTTCTACCAATCTGTTTCTACTACAAAATTTTTGTATTCGATAGAAAAATAAAAGAAGCATTTTTATAGCTCTTTAATGTTAAGTAATAGGTTGTTTCCCTCCATCTGGCATAAAGTACCTTTTCTTTTCTTTTTTTTTTAAAGGTAGAATGACAATATTCTTCTTTATCTTGTTTTTCAGCCACAGCATTTCCCACCTCTTGCTATAATCCTTGCAATACCATTCAGCATTGGTTTGTCTATTCTATTTACTTTTAATTTATTAACAGAAAATATCTTTTTCAGTACAATGATATCATTATTTAGCAGCAGCAAAATTTTGGCTAAAATATGCCAGGTTTCCACAAACCTGAAATGGTTCATGCGAGATTAGGATGAGACTAGCAAAACAGCAGGTAGCAGATCTTCATTTTAAAAAACAGAATTAAAAATCAAATTAAATCTATCCATTATGGTATATATATATATATATATATATATATATATATATATGTAGTAAGGGAATATATGATGGCTAATTTTTTAATGCTATATAAAAATCAAAACACAAACAATGAAGTCCAGCAATGTTTTGCATTTATGTCCCTTGGTTAATATTTTGTCTCCTAAAAAGGAGACAGCAGACCCAAAATGGAGTCTCTTGTGCTAAACCCCACATCAGCAAACCAAGACTTAATACCTCACCCAACTGTGGTTTCAGCCTTCACCGGGATTGAAACCTTAACTGGTCAGTCTGGAATTTTCTAGTCAGCACTAGTGATGTAAACCATCTGAAAGCCCCCTGCTGCTCTCCAAAGGAAGGTGACCTCTCCCTAAATAATCCCTTTTGTTGTTATTGACTTCCTTATCCTACCACTTCTCTGCCTTTTAACAACTTTTTCCTTTTCTGAAGCTGTTTGGAGCTCCTTTTTATGGCCAAGTGGGATGCTGCCTGATTTATGAATCATTGAATAAAGCCAATTTGATCTTTAAATTTATTCAGTTGGATTCTGTTGTTTAACATGTCTGAAATATATATAGACTTTAAATAATTGATTGTGAACATGGAAACTGGTAAGCTGATGTGGGGATACAGGCATATTATAAAACCTTCTTTTCCCCAAGATGGTTCCCTTTTCCACTTTTATTAAAAACAAGAGAGAGAGAGAAGCTTATTGAAAACAGGAATATTGCCTCTCCACATTGTTATTTAAAAAGAACTAACAAAACAGGTGCTCCAGAGTGGCTCAATGGGTTAAGACTCTAACGTTTGATTTCAGCTCAGGTCATGGTCTCAGGGTTCATTAGATCGAGCCCCGCTCTTCGCTGGGCTCTTCGCTGACAGAGCAGAGGCTGCTTGGGATTGTCTCTCTCTCCCTCTCCTACGTCCCTCTGTCATTCGTGTGCTCTCTCTCTCTCAAAATAAATAAATACACTTAAAAAGAAACTAACAAAACAAGTTTTCATATTTTCTGCTGTCATGACTATTTCAAGCAAGTATACGATTTTATAGCATCAAGGTAAAACAAAATGTTTAATGTTTAATTAAAACCTTAATTAAACTGTGTACATCAAGACCATTCTTTCTTTATTCAGAAACACGTTTATTTAATCACAAGCTCTATAATTCTTCGATCCTAAAATGTATTTTGCTTTTGTGCTTTTTGAATGGAAATTCCATATTTTTTTCATTAAAATTTAGTCACATCAGGCTATCTGCAATATATATATGTATATCATATACATATATGCATAAATAACAATGAGAAACTAATACAACATTGTGTGTTAGCTATCCTGGAGTTAAAATTAAAAACTTGGGCACCTGGGTGGCTCAGTTGGTTAAGCCTCTAACTCTTGGTTTCGGTTCAGGTTATGAACTCACAGTTCATGAGTTCAAGCCCCATGTCTGGCTCCACACTGACAATGTAGAGCCTGCTTGGGATTCTCTCCTCCCCCTCTCTCTTTTTGCCCTTCCCTTCTCTCTCTCTCTTTTTCTGTCTGTCTCTTTCAATAAATAAACTTAAAAAATTAAAAACTTAATAATAGGAAAAGGACAATAAGAGGAAAGCAGGAGAAGGTAAAATAAATAGTCTCTGGCAGGAAATCTATACATTTTGTTTAAAGAAACATCACTTTGGCTTCTTCAGGACCATTCTTCAGGGTGAGTGGTTTGTTAAGCTGAAGACAAAAAGAAGGAAAAGAAAAATTGTGGGCCATTATAACTCATAAAAAAAGTAGAGGAGGAAAAATTGTGAGTTTAAGGTCTACCGGCTCACCTGTGTTACCGGCTGCCCAGCTGCACAGTCAGCCATTTGGTAATGACTGGGGAGGCAATGAGAAAAGGAAATCTATTCTGAAGGTTTTACTGCAATGATTGATTCTCACTTTCCTACCCCAATTCCAAACAGTTTGGTAAGGGATAGACCTTAGGCAAGTAGTCCCTCTGTAACCTGCTGAATAAATACTAATTTTGGAATGTATTGAAGAGCTTTGAAACGTCCAGCTCAAAATATGTAGCAAAATACATTTTGTATGAGATCATCCCTGACAAAGCTGATGCAAGACCAGAAGAGGTTAGGATGTGAAAACCAGACGATTGTATTTTGAATCTCCAAAGCCATATTGGGTCACAGGTGGAAAATAGCCCTCTTTCTCATTTCTGTTAATGAACTGTTCATTCTCTAATTAAAAGAAACGAAAAAAAAAGTTAGAAATTTCTCCATACTGCATTACAATTTCATAGTATGTTGTTTTAGAGAAACGAAAGCAAATTAGAATGTGAACCTGACAACGTCAGGTAATAAGGATGATGAGTAAAAGGCAGACGAGCCTTCCACATCAATGAACACCACTGAAGACTGAAGTAGACTGACAACCGACGTGATTCAGTAAGGCACTTTTTATATCTTCTGGCACTTTGAATAAGCTGATTCATCACTTTCACCCAATCTTTTGCTCAACCAGTGATTACTGAACATCTACCACGTGTCAGCCCTCTGTAGGCCCAGCAAAAACAGCAATTAAAAAAAGGCAAAGTGTTTGCCTTCTTAGATTTATATATTTAGTGGGAAAGTTAAGATATGCATAAATAAAGAGATTTTAGTTCTACTACCAACTACAAAGAAATAAAACACAATGATGAAATTGTAAGTGACCCATGGTTTATATGTAGAGGACTACGTTAGTGTGTTAGAGAAAATTTTCCTAAATGGTAAAACTTGAACAGGGATCTAATTGATGAAAAGAATGTATTCTTACAATATCCAAGGGAAGTGGCTTCTTGCAGGTGAAAGAAGAACCAGCAAGTTCAAAAGCCCTTACGTGATGATACATCAGTCATGTTCAAGGGGTCCAGGTCCAATAAAAAGGTCAAGTGTCAGGAGTTGGGAAGATGTGAATGGACTGTATGGAACCAGAGAGACAGGGAGAAGTGAGATCACATAGGCTTCCTTGCAAGGATTTGGGCTTTGTTCAAAGTGTAATTGGAAGCCATTAGAAATATCACTTACATGTTATTTAAAGAATGAATAGAATATGCATAGTGATCAGGGAAGAGTGAAGCAAAGATATAATTTGGGAGATCGTGAAATAATCCAGTCAAGAGACAGTGGTGTGGTCCAGGGTTTTATCTCTGTTTTTTTAGAGTTTTCAAGTTTTTTAATGTTTATTTATTTCTGAAACAGAGAGAGAGAGAGAGAGAGAGAGAGAGAGAGAGAGAGAGAGAGAGAGAGAGAGAATGAGCTGGGAAGGGGCAGAGAGAGAGGGAGACACAGATCCAAAGCAGGCTCCAGGTTCTGAGCTGTCAGCACAGAGCCCAAAGTGGGGCTCGAACTCACAAACTGTGAGATCATGACCTGAGCCGAAGTCGGACGCTTGACCAACTGAGCCACCCGGGAGCCCCCAGAGGTTTTATCTTTGAAAATGATGAGGAGATCTCCCATGTGGGATTTATATTAGAAGGAGAAATGGCACAGTTTTCTGATACGTTGCATGTGAGAGATAATGGAAGAAGAAAAAAAATAATCTATCCTTTCTGGTGTCTTGACTTGAAACAAATAAGTGGTGTCATTTTCTAAGACGGGAAAGATGGGTGAAGATAATGTTAAAGGAAGAAAAATAGGACTTCTGCTTTATATATGCTAATTTTGACATGCGTGTTGGTCATTAAAGCCTGATGCTGAATAGGCAGTTGGATAAATGAGCCAGTCTGGAGTAAGGAGAGAGAGTGGAACAGAGATGAATACATAGGAATATTTTGTAAGGATGGGACATATAGAGCCATTTGACTTGATTAGATCAGCCAAGGAAAGCTTGTAGTTAGAGATAAGAAAAGCCCCAGGATATGGAGTGTTCTACTGTACCGATTAGGGCAAAAGACAAGAAGTGAGGAAAAAGTTTAGAAAAGAGCAGACAACAAAGAAGGAGAAATACTGTGAGAACATGGTATCCATAAATCTAGAGAATAAAGTATTTCAAAGAGGATGATACTTCCTTCTTCCAAATTCTCTGAGAAGACGGGGAAAGAAAGTCAACCACAGAATCTGACAAGATAAACCTTAATATGAAGTCTTCCGGTGAAGTTCAGTTGGAAAAAAAAAATCCAAATTGGAGTAAGTTGGGATAAGACAAGTAAGAGTTATAACAAAATATTGACAATAGTTTGGAAAAGTTTTTCTGTGAAGAACGGAGAAATGGTGTAGCACCTATAGGGTGGCAGGGTCCAAAAGTATGTTTTCTCCCTATACTTTCCTTTGATACCTTTTTTTAAAAATTTTTTTTAACGTTTTATTTATTTTTGAGACAGGGAAAGACAGAGCATGAGCAGGGGAGGGGCAGAGAGAGAGAGGGAGACACAGAATCTGAAACAGGCTCCAGGCTCTGTGCTGTCAGCACAGAGCCCGATGCGGGGCTCGAACTCACGGACCGCTAGATCATGACCTGAGCCAAAGTCGGCCGCTTAACCAACTGAGCCACCCAGGCGCCCCCCCTTTTTTTAAATTTTTTTAAACGTTTTATTTATTTTTGAGACAGGGAGAGACAGAGCATGAACAGGGGAGGGTCAGGGACAGGGAGACACAGAATCTGAAACAGGCTCCAGCCTCTGAGCTGTCAGCACAGAGCCCGTCCTTTGATACATTTTTAACAAACCATGAGCGATATGCAACCTCACTATTACAGCACTCTTTACATTTATGCTATTATATTTACATAGGTATATTTACCTACATAAGTCTGTATTATTATTATTAACTCATTGCTTTCACATTTGTGATATTTATTATGATCAGCCCTGGCTTTTTTTTAATTCCCACTAATATTCATGTTTCTTAAGGTGAGCCAAATTTTATTAATTAATCTCCCTGCTCCGGTGTCTGGATAGTTGTTGGCATGGAATAGTCATAAAAAGTTCTTGTTGAATGAGTAAGTAAATAATTAGTACAGTTCCAGAATAATGCACCCAGTAAAATTTAGAAACATCTTGTTATGACTAGGTACCATGTATCCACGGTACCATGAAAATGCCATAGTAACTCCAATCCATATTAGCCAAAAGACTCCTGAAGTGAAAAAGAATGACCCCACTACTATGTAACAACAGTGAATTCCCTTATAAGGAAAGATCAAAAAGGATCATGGTTACAACCTTACCCAAAGAACAACACTAGAATATCACCAACACTGTGGTATCTTCTGTCTGATAGCAGCATTAGAGTTGGAACCATAATCACAAACATAACCTAACATGGAAATGACTCTTAAAAAGGGAGACCTTCAGTTCATTTTTCTCTGATACTGAATTTCCAAACTCCCAAACTTCCGACAGCTGTCTTCACCAAAATATGACAACATTGATGCCTCTGATTCAATATGTTGAACAGGCCACCTCTTTTCGACCTTCTCTGGGTACCTAGGCTTATTCTCTAGATAGGTAGGTAGGTAGGTAGGTACATGTACAGAGATGTATTTCTCCCAATCTAATAATTTGTTTAATTCAGTTAGGCCTTTCCATCTACTAATGGATTTCTAACCTCTTTTCCACTCCTATGACAACATATTAATCGAGGCTCTTATTCTCACTCAAGTGGTATGCAGCCAAAATCAATGTATCTGTAAGTCATTTACATCTCTCTAGAGGCAGTTTTTCCATAAAATACCTTTTGCTATTTCCAACTACCTAGTTAATAAAGTTCAAAACCCTTAGTTTTTCATTTAAAGTCCACTGGGATCTACTTCCAGTCTTTACCAATTTGAAGAATCAATATTTATTCAAATAAAGAAGAAAACATTGGAAAACTTCTTCCCAAGAGTTTGCCCTCACCCTTCTATTCAATGGAGCTCATGAATAAAAATAATTTAGTAGAATCCTGGGCACTGTTTTCTGGGGAGCAGAAGTAGAGTTATCATGAGAATTATGCTTCAGGATCCTTCACACACACAACCCTTCCCAGACTCTGGAGAGAAGGAATTTTGCATTTATAATTTTGTATTCTTTTGCATTGAAAAGAATTAGCAAATCACACAAGCTTCAGGCTCATAGACTTGAATCAGCCTTAATGTTTTGCCTGAAACCCACACTAAAGATATTTTTGTCCTACAAATTCTCATAGCCTTCCTTATAGTATATATTATATTCAATCTTATGTCATTGCTAAATATTTGTCTTTATTTTATCTTCCAAAGATGATACTCCTAGAAATAATATTCCATGTCTATTTCCTAATTTGTTGACTCACACAAAGGTCTAACTCAAAATCTATCTATTCAAATGAATGAAAGATTACCATCTGAGATCTGTTCCTAAAACTTTGTTTCTTTAGAATATAATGCAAATACTTCCATGAGGAAAAACCACCTAACATCTTTTATATAAGGATAGAAATGTTTTTCAATGCAAAAGTCTAGGTTGAATAAAATCTAATTTACTTTTTAAAAGGTCCCTGAATTGTGTTATGAAAATTAATATCCCGTGAAAATTAAAAGTTCCAAGCATCTGAATGTTCTTCCCCTGTTTGTATTAATCTCTATTTTAGTGGGAGGACTGGTTTGCAGTTTTACTTCTTCTCCTTAGTATCAATACTCATTTTTCATGTACTGTGTAATGTAAGACATTAAAACATGTCACTGAGATTCATATTGAATCTGGGATCACAGCAAGGATCATAGCTTTCCCCTATAATGTCCAGTCATCACTGATATTTTGTCATATCTCATCTTTCAAGTGTAATGAATCATCCTTCAGATTTTTATCTTATTAGGAAAACTGCTGCAAGGCATACTGTATGCTCTAGCTAGCACTCGAGATTGTTATTTTAGTACCTGATGAAAAACAAGAGAACACTATGTAAATCCAAATCTTTTTGCCTGTCTTATTTTGCCAGCAGCCTCACCTGCCCCAACGATCAATCTGAAAAGGTAGACGCGGGGCGCCTGGGTGGCTCAGTCAGTTGAGCTTCTGACTTCAGCTCTGGTCATGATCTCACTGTCTGTGAGTTCGAGCCCCGCGTTGGGCTCTGTGCTGACAGCTCAGAGCCTGGAGCCTGTTTCAGATTCTGTGTCTCCCTCTCTCTCTGGCCCTCCCCCATTCATGCTCTGTCTCTGTCTCAAAAATAAATAAACATTAAAAAAAAATTGAAAAGGTAGATGCTTTTTACTGAAATTGCACCTAAAGAATTAATTTGTGTAAAATATATAATTTCTACTATTTAAGCCAAAAGCTAATTTTGAACTTCTTTTAAAATCTCAATGATTTCTAAAATTGCAGTCTACTTTTTATTGCTATCTTATTCCTATATATATTCTGAGGTCATTTTGCAAGGACATAATTCTAGAAAATTCAATTGATTAAAAAAATAGATAAATAAAATTCCTGGGGCTCATGAAGGATGATTGGGAAAAACTGTAACTTGAAAAATTCCTAGATCTCACCTCGGTCCATTAAGAAGTGTCTTATCCCTCTAGGGTGGCCAGCTTTGTTTAACTCTAAAGTGATTGCCAGAATGAAATTAGATTAATTTTATTTGACAAAGTAAGAACATAAAGTGACAGGTAAATTTAAAGACAGCACAACTTCTCTTATATAAAAAAATGCTTGGTATTAGTTTTACTGTAAGGAATGTCTCATTGGGACTTTAGAGATGAAGGGATGTTAGAATCTATGCAACCATGTCAGTGACAAATGTGCATTTTATATATTTTCACTCGGACATCAGTAGGAAGGAAGGTTTTTAATTTTTCAGGAGAGATAACTTCATTACATATGGCAATGTATTATTGATGGTGAACATCCTCAATGATATTTAAGCAGTTCCACTGAAACAATTTAACTTTGTAAATTAAGCTTGCTATTCATATCCCCTGGCCCATCATTTTCAAGTTCATACTTGGCAATGCAGATATTTAAAAAGAATGACTCTTAAGAATTATTTCCTTCTGAGTTTCTTGGGCAGAACTCTTCTTTGAACTCTTGCTTCATGTATTGTTAGCCATTTATTTTGTATCCAAGGTTGTCTACACCTTCCTATCCATCTGCCCCTTAATGCATTCTCTTTCTCTGTCTCTGCCTCTGCCTCTGTTTCTTTCTGTCGCCCTCTCAGCTTTCCCCCTCATCACCCTTCCCCCACACACAGGATAAAGAAGCTTCGAGGAAATATAAAAAGTTCTTCACCACAGAGTCTTCTTGAATTTATCTGTGACAGGATGATATATACAAATGGCTTGATATTACCTATAATAAACTAAGGACATTTAAAGAAGCAAATTTGAGCAAACTCAGAACTGGTCTTTTTGAAGAATGAAACATACATCCTATTACTTTGATTTGTATTTTCCTGATTCCTTCTCAGCTTCCCATTGGCAAAGCTTACACCTCACATCACTCAGATCACCACTCAAATCAGTTTAGTGTGGAATGAAATTGGTCAACATTAGTTGCTGGTTTTTTTTATCCTAAATATGTAAATGATTAAAAAACTAATATTATATTAGTTATCAGCAGAATCAATTTGTATGTTAATTTGTGAGGGAAACAAAATGACTGGTTCCATCTGAAAGTTTTCCCTGCTACCCTGCAAAAAGCTTTTTCTATTATCTTCATAGTCACTATCATCATCATCATCATCATCATCTGCATCATTCTTTGCATATGGACAGGGATTTGCATTTTGTAGTCCTTTTTAGCAGTAATAAAATAATTTGTTTCTCAACAAATGTAGTGATAATATCTCTTTTAGTCACTGATGTCTATTTTTGGAAAACCAGTAAGTAAATCTTTAACAAATTAGCATGTAAAGTCTAACTCTCTGAAATTATTAAAGACTTTTACCCAATTGATTAAGTAGCTATTATCTTCTGTTACTGTGGTAACCAATGGTCCCTTTTGAACCACAGGAAATAGATTATAATAGCAATTAATGCTTCAAACTAGTTATCCCTAGAATGGGTAATCCTGGGCTACTGCAACCAGGAGTCCCTAAGACTGTTAATTAATAGCTAGTCATTAACTGCACTGCATTTCCCCAACAAAATGTTTCTTGCTTCTTTTCCTGAATTGTTTTATATGTGAATATCACTTGCCTTGTAGCAAACACTACTTGAAAACATTGTTGCATGGGGTTTATTTCTTTGTATAAGAATTCAGAAAATCTAAGGCAAAACCTTATGCATTTAAACCACTGGCATAAATGGAAGTCAACACAAACTGCAAAAATCAAGGTCAAAGAATAATCCCCTGAAGTGATCCAGTTGTTTTGCTAATGCATATCATGATGCTACCATGCCACACTGACCTTTCCTGCTCTGATCTGCAGTTGCTTTTCTGAAAAGGTCAAACCTTGCTCCTGCTATAGACCAATTATACATTGCTAGAAACACAAGATAAGCATTGACAATTGTGATGGTTAATTTTATGTGTCAACTTGACTGGCCTAAAGGATGTTCGGACAGTTGGTAATATATTATTTGGGGGTATATCTTTGAGGGTGTTTCTGAAAGAGATTAGTATTTGATTCAGTAGACAGCAAAGAGATTGGCCCTAACTAATGTGGGTGGGGAATCATCTAATCCATCAAGGTCCCAAATGCAGTGAAATGGCAAAGGAAAGATGAATTCCTCTTTCTCTTCTTGAACTGAGATGTCCATCCTTTTCTACATTTGGAGAGCTCCTAGTACTTATACCTGTGGACTCTGGAACGAACACTAGCATCCCCATTATTCTCAGGACTTTGACCTTGGACTGTGAGTTACACCAAATCTCTTGAGCCTCCGGCCTTCAGAAACATACCGCACTATGCCACTGGCTTTCCTGGTTCTCCAGAGTGCAGACAGCAGATTAGGGGACTTCACAGCCTCCAAAACTCCATTTGCCAATTCCTTTAATAAATACCTTTACGTCTATGTCTATGTCTATGTCTATGTCTATGTCTATCTCCCTCTCTCTCTCTATCATCTCTATCTCTCTCTCTGTCTCTCATCTATCTATTTATCTATCTAACCTCCTATTGGTTCTGTTTCTCTAGAGGAAAGTGGCTAATATAACAATTTAAGAAGAATAGATGTACTCTCAGTGTGGTTTAGATCAATGAGAGTAGAAGGTTTCCACTACTTACTGAAACTGAACCTTGGGAAATGCAGCATTGATTGGAAAAAGTGTGATTTTATTGCATTATACCTAATATTCAGGGATTAGATTGACAACCTCCCTGGGCATTTATAGAAGGCTGGGCTCTGTGCTATCTGACGTTTCCCAGTTTCCTGTGGACTCTTCTAAAAACAGTTTGACTATTTTTCAGGTTGTAAAAAGCATGTAATCCTGAACCTTACCACAAATGGAAAAAAAATGTAAGGAAAATCAGGGGGAGCAGGGAGCGTTGGGCTGTTTATTTTGCTGTATTCAGAAGAGAACACAGATGAACAACAATAAAAATATAAAGCAGTTTTCAGCACTGACTATACAGGTGAATTTTCCAGGGAGAATTTTATTTAAAAAATATGTATTCCTGGGGTGCCTGGGTGGCTCAGTCGGTTAAGCGTCCGACTTCAGCTCAGGTCATGATCTCACAGTTTGTGAGTTCGAGCCCCACATCAGGCTTTGTGCTGACAGCTCAGAGCCTGGAACCTGCTTCAGATTCTGTGTCTCCCTCTCTCTCTGCCCCTCCCATGCTTGTGCTCTGTCTCTCAAAAATAAGTAAATGTAAACAAATTTTTTTTTAAAAATATGTATTCCTAGACATCAATCCTGAAGTTTCAATTTTAGGGGTCTAAGGCTAGGGCCTGAAACACTATTAGTTTTTGCAGTTTTATGAACTATTCTGAAGTACACACATGGGTAACAAACACTGGATTGGAAAGGGAGAGATGGGGAGCTGAAGCCCTGTCTTGATAAGTACAATTTCCACAACCTAACGGAATTTATTGCAGGATCCCATATAATTGTAATAATAAGAGTTTTTAACAAGTTAGCAACTTGTTTAGCAAGAAGCTGACAATAAAATTCCTAGGAAAATAAAGATATAATTCCAAAAATGCAGCATTGAATACAAGGGCATCAGAAGGAATATCAGAGGCAGGAAGAAAATGAGAAAGAGAAAGGGAGTCTGTAAGATCAGTCTATTCTTGTGGTAGTTTCACCTTTCCACCAGTAAATAATGCGTTTCAATTCAATAATGTATGTGTTGCTGTGAAAGTATTTTCTAGATATGATTAACGTTCATAACCAGTTGACGTTAAGTGAATAAGATTATGCTAGACAATCTGGTCGGGAAGTGGAAAGGCTTTAAGAAAAAAATGAGGTTTGTCAGGAAAAGCAGAAATTCCATGTGCCCTCCCATTCAGCCTTCCCTCAAGATTTCAGTCTTGCCTGACCAGAACCCACAATCCATAGCCAATATCTTCAGAGTATATCTCTTAGTATATATCTCCTACCGGTTCTCTGGATAAACCCTGACTGATACACTACTATAAGACCATTCACCTAGCCCTACTCACAAAGGGCTGGCTGTTGTTCATTCTAAAGGAACCTGTTTCCATCAGGACCCCACTCAGAGGGAGGGCCCTCAAGGAAGCCATTCACATTGTATCTGAGATTGTTCCCCAAGGAGTGACATTTTTCATGAATACCATGTCAATGAAGGTACCCGGGGTTACATGGATCCATGGTATTGATCAGTCCTCTTTGAAGTTTGTTTCACATAATTGTCTATAGACAATAAAGTGAAAATGTTCTTCATCTGGAAATGGGAATATATTCATTCTCAACTGTTCACTTCCTTGTCTCAATGATGTTACAAAGAAGAGATTTCTTTTTCCTGTCATATCTTTGGTATCTATCCTATAATCCTGTGTATTGGTTTTAAAGAAATATTTATTTATTGCTAAAATGGTATTTACACCAGAAGATTTGATGACATCAACAAACAGTTCATATAGTATATATGAAATGAACTTTATAGTCATCAGAAAATATCTAAACATGCAGAAGGGTCTTAATAAATTATTTGTAGCATGTGCAGAAACCTATGGTAGTAACCAGATTTCTATAATTCTTTTTCCTCTTCATTTCTAGCCATACAGTTTGGGGCAGATCTTCTTCTTCCTGGCCAAACTGTTTTTATTAAACAGATTTTCAGAAAATTCTTTTCTGAAACCAAAAGCAATCCTCCAATATGAAAGAAAACAAGGACTATAATCAGATATTTCCCTAACTGCATGGTGAACTTAATACTAACATTTCAATTGGCTCATTTCTTTAAAAATTGTATTTAGCACCTATGATTGATAAGATATTGTTCTAGGTATCCCACACAAACAAAAATCCCTACCATCGTTGAGGTAACAACTGCAGTGAGTTAATAAAATAAACGAGTCAATCTTACAGTTATGGGAAGGTCCAAAGTGCTGTGGAAAAAGTAAGTAGGGAAGGAGCACGGGGAGGGCCAGGGTAAGGGTAGGGTAGGAATAGAGAGGTAGTGTACAATTTTAAAGAAAATAGATGGAAGGCGTGACAGAACAGGTGACTTGAACAAAGACATGAAGGAAATGAAGATGTGCACCAGGTGGAAGGAAATGTGCAAGAAGAGAGTTGCCAAAGAAGAAATTGCCTAAGGCAAAGAGTATCAGGGGCATTAGAGGTGACTGTGAGAGCAAATATCAGGAGGTGAAGGTGGAGGGCGGACAGTGTGCCCGTCATGCAGTGCATTGCTATATGTAGGTCACCACTTGGTGACCCAGTCCCACTTGGACTGCCTCCAACCATCAGTGCAATGCAAAATCAGAGGGATTTGAACCAGGCCCTATCAAGATCAGGTTCAGATGGTACAAGCAGCATGTCAGTAGCTCTCCTCACAAGAAAGGACAGCAGGGCAAGAGTGCAAGAATGGTGTCAGGTTGGAAGGCTGGTGCAATACCCCAGGAGGTGGCTTGTGTCAAGGTGAAGGTAGAGGTGAACACGGTGAGGCATGGTGAGATGTGTTAAAGTAAAGCCACTAGGATTTCTTGAAAGACAGAAAATGAGCTGTAGAGGAAAGTGGGTCAAGGAAGGCCTTCCAAAAGGAATGTTAGTTTTATAAAGGTATCACTGTGTAAAGAGGTATGTTTTGAAGACTGAAGTCACCTGTATTGTTGATGTACTAAACTCAACTTGTTATCAGGAAATTTCCCTCTTGTAAGTAACACAAACCTGCTAATGAGTTTCAATTCTATTAATGAGTGCCAAGAAACTCAACTTACTTTAACACCTGACAAAGAAATTTGCTAATAACAAAAAAAAAAAGCTGTGAAACAAAATAATGTTAACAAATATCAACCCATCCTGTTTAATTAAATAGGCTGAAAGCAAGGGTGCTTTGGAGCTGGTTTGCAACAACTGGAGAGAACAAATGCGGGCATTTCCTCTGAGCACCGGTTCGGTGTTTGTATAAAACCTTGAAATTGGCCATGCTGGGGATATTCACATCATGGAAGCCATCAAGTGTTACAAACTCAGGTTTTTCCTTTTCCTTTTCTACTGAACTTGTTGTTAAGCATTTACCAGCACAACACTCCTAGCAACAAGAGATTTTAACATTGTTTTAAAATAAATAAATAAAGGGCTGTGTGTGCTCTTTGCTTTCTAAAGTTATCTATCATCCATTTGTGTTGTACTGGGCCTCCTACTAATAAAATTAACAAGGTTTTTATTTTATTTTTTAAGTTTATTTATTTATTTTGAGAGAGAGCACACACAAACAGGGAGGAACAGAGAGAGAGAGAGAGAGAGAGAGAGAGAGAGAGAGAGAGAGAGAGAAACTCCAAGCAGGCTCTACACTGTCTGCTTGGAGCCCAGTGCAGGTCTCGAACTCATGAACTGTGAGATCATGAACTGAGCTGAAACCAAGAGTTGGATGCTTAACCGACTTAGCCACCCAGGTGCCCCATATGAACAAGGTTTTTAAAGCCTTTTCATTAATACTTTCACCAAATGTTCAGGTGAGCACCAGGCAGCACACAGATAAGATGTAACAAGGAGTGTTATCTTTCAAATCTGAGTGACCCAGACATGTACTCTTTGGTCAGATCTTATAATAATTGTAACTCAACAGTTTTTCATCTCTAAGATGGGAAGAGCACTGATGTCCCAACACCATTGTGGGAATCGAGTAAACTGGTAAAATCCCGATCCAATAGCTGGCACTTCATAAATGATGGTTCCATTCCTCTCTTTACCTTAAACACCCTCCACCAGAACAGCACATAATTCACTAGCAGTGACTTGACCCTAAAATAAATTAACCTGATTTCTCATTACAAATGATTTAATCTTTTCCTTGTCTTCCATTTATTTTTGAAATGAACTGTATTGAGGTATGTAAGTGACATGTAATAAACTGCACCATGTAAAGTGTAGAATTCAATGACATACAAATGTACAGTCACAATCACAATGCAGACAGAACATTTCTGTCACTCCCAAAGTCTCCTCGTGCCCTTTGTAGTTAACGCCTGTCTCTGCCGTGATCCGCCCCCACCACCACCAAAGGCAATCACCAATTGGCTTTCTGTCCTATAAAAAGGTTGCATTTTCTAAAACTTCATATAAAATGAATCATATAGCGTGTACTCTTGTGTCTGACATCTTTCACATGTAGCATTTTTATTTTTTTTAATTTTAATTTTTTTTAATTTTTTTTTTTAACGTTTTATTTATTTTTGAGACAGAGACAGAGCATGAACGGGGGAGGGGCAGAGAGAGAGGGAGACACAGAATTGGAAGTAGGCTCCAGGCTCTGAGCCATCAGCCCAGAGCCCGACGCGGGGCTCGAACTCATGGACCGTGAGATCATGACCTGAGCCGAAGTCAGACGCCCAACCGACTGAGCCACCCAGGCGCCCCCACATGTAGCATTTTTAATATCCATCAGTGTACGATGGTTCCAATGTTCCATCTTCTAACACTGGATATTGTGGGGCTTTTTCATTTTGGCCATTCTAATACGCACATGGAGGTGTATCATTGTGGCTCAAAGGCTCCTTTCCCTGACTGACCAATGATGTCAAGCATTTTGCGGTACAGCCCTTCTTGATCTTTCTATAGAACTGACATTTTAATTTATTTTGAGTTGTCTGTTTTATTCTTTTTAATCTTTATTTTTATCCTTCCACTTACTTTAATGCTTAATCTTCTCTTTATTCTTCTAGCTTCTTATACAGGGAGCTTAAATAACTGAATTCAGTGCTTTTAATTTTTCTAACATGTAGCCTCTATACTTTGGGTATGTAGTCTTTTATAAATGTCAGAAGATTAAGAGACTAATATTAGTTATTAGTCATTTAGTTGTTTTACATCTTTACTACTGTTATTATTTTGGCTAGTTTTTTGAGGAAATACTGAGAAAGGAGTATTTATATCAATTTCTCTGCTCAATTCCAAATTTACTATGAGGCACATATACCTTTTAAAGTATACTTTCCTGATTTATTGACACTTTTGTCACTACTAAGTGTTGCCGTTTGTTTTTAGTAACTCTTCTTGTCTTGCAATCTACTTTTTCCTGATATAAATCCTTCCTCTTACTGCCTACATAGCGTATCTCTTCTCATCCTGTTACTTTCAATTTATTTGGATTTTATATTTAAAGGGTGTTGCTTTTATAGAGCATACAGTTGGCTCTTGCTTTTGTAAACAGTCTGAAAATTCACTGTGTTCTGATTGGGTGTGGTCAAGAGTTTAGCTCAGCTATTCTATTGCCGAATTGGGTCCAATTTGTCCGTCCAGGTGGCTTTCAGGGAACTTAAACCGACACCAGCCCCTCAGGCAAGCACACACCCTCCATAGCAGCCAAGGAGTCACAACCTACATTTGTAGGTTCCTGATATGATTTCTCCAACATATCCCATGATCAACACTTTCCCCTGCTTCATAGTGCCTGTGTCCCTTACGTGTCTCTTAGATAAGACCCTGCGGGGCTGACCAAAACTCTGCTCTTTTGGATTAAATTGACAAATCCATGGATACGCACAAATGAATACTACTCAGCGATGAAAAAGAGTGAAATCTTGCCATCTGCAACAACGTGGATGGAGCTAGAGGGTATGAAATAAGTAAGTCAGAGAAAGACTGATACTTGATATCACTCATATGTGGAATTTGAGAAGCTCAACAGATGAACATAGGGGAAGGGAAGGAAAAATAAGATAAAAACAGAGAGGGTGGCAAATGGTGAGAGGCTCTTAAATACAGAGAACAAACTGAGGGTGCTGGAGGGGATGTGGGTGGAGGAATGGGTTAAATGGGTGATGAGCATTAAGGAGAGCACTTTTCTGGATGAGCACCCGTGTCATATGTAAGAGATGAATCACTGGGTTCTCTCCTGAAGCCAAGACTATACTGTATGTTAACTAACTTGAATTTAAATTAAAAAAAAAAAAAAAGGAAATCAGTTTCTTTGTCTTTCTGTTGCTTCATTATTAGTGTATAAGAATGCAACTGATTTCTGTACATTGATTTTGTATCCTGCGACTTTGCTGAATTCATGTATCAGTTCTAGAAGACTTTTGGTGGAGTCTATTGGGTTTTCCATGTATAATATCATGTCATCTGCAAAAAGTGAAAGCTTAACTTCATCTTTGCCAATTTTGAAGCACTCTCAACAATAGCTAAATTATGGAAAGAGCCTAAGTGTCCATCAACTGATGAATGGATAAAGAAATTTTGGTTTATATACACAATGGAATACTATGTGGTAATGAGAAAGAATGAAATATGGCCTTTTATAGCAACATGGATGGAACTGGAGAATGTTATGCTAAGTGAAATAAGTGATACAGAGAAGGACAGATTCCACATGTTTTCACTCCTATGTGGATCCTGAGAAACTTAACAGAAACCCATGGGGGAGGGGAAGGAAAACAAATGGTTAGAGAGGGAGGGAGCCAAAACATAAGAGACTCCTAAAAACTGAGAACAAACTGAGGGTTTATGGGGGGCGGGAGGGAGGAGTGGGTGGGTGATGGGTACTGAGGGCACCTGTTGGGATGAGCACTGGGTGTTGTATGGAAACAAATTTGACAATAAATTTCATAATAAAAAAATGAATAAATAATTGACCAATCCAACCCTAAGCCAGGAACCCCAAAGCATTCCACCCACAGACTCTAATTAAGGCTTGTGCTCCAAGCCCTGTCTTTCTGTCTACATTCTGCCTTCACCTCCCCATATGGCCCTGGAGTTACCGCGTGTACTCTCTCTAGGACGCATCAGTAACAACTTGTGTACTTCATCTCTCTTGTGGTCTATTGTTGAACTGTGTCTCACCATCTGGCACCTAGTGCTCCACTTAACAAATATTAATTTAACAAAGTCACAACAGGTGTTTGTCTATTTATGTTTAATAGAAAAGTTGTTTGATATGCCACTTTGCTCTTTGTTTTCTATTTTCTTTGCCTCTCTTTTTGTTTCTCTCTTCTTTCCTGGGTTATTTTCTGTTAATCAGGTATTTCTTTCATATTCCACTTATTTCCTATTTTCGCATTCTAGCTATATTATTTTGCATAACTTTTAGGGATTGGAATTAAAGTAAATACATTTTAAAAGTCTGGGAATTAAAGTTATGTATCTTTGACTTATTCCAACCTATACAGGGTTAATAATTTCACTTCCATGTAGAAACTTCAGAGCAGTATATTGCTATTTACTACCCTACTTTGTACATTGTGTCATTATTGCCACATATATATTATTAATTTCTCATTAGTAAGTTAAATTTTGCTTTCAACAAATTATGCTCTTTAAAGGAAATTAAGAAAAGACATGGTAAACATCTGATTAAAAAATATTATGTTTATCTTCATGTTTACCATTTTCAGTGCTCATCATCACTTTCTGAAACTCAAGGCAACTTCTGGTGTCACAGTCTACTATTAACATTTCTTATAGGACCTATCTGCAAGCTCCAGATTCTCTCAGTTTTTGTTAATCTGAAATTTATCAGATATATACTTCTCAGTTCACAGGTTTATTTTTTAAAATTTCATTATTTGAATTTGTTTTAATATTCTGACCTTCATAGTCTTCCTTCTATTTGTAATTCTTCAGGAGTAAACTTTCTTCTGGCTGCTGTCATCTTTTGGGAAGGTTCCTTTAAATACTTGGTTTTCAAAATTAATCCAGTTCTTATTATTTGGGGGAGGGTTTGAACAACCACCTTACTCTGCCACCATTACCAAATATCAGGTAGTTTCATCTTGAATAATTTCCTATTTTGTGCTAACATATAGATGATACTTTAGATGTAAGAAAATGTATAAAACCTGAGAAAATCCAGTACTATGAACTTGGTTCAATTTTAGATGTAAAAATAATCTGCCTCACAGCACATATTTTTAAGCCTAGACAGAGTATTAAGACTATGGTAACATGCTCTGTTGCTTTTAATTTCTTTGTAAAGCCAAAAGATATTTATTTTATTTTATACGTGCGTTTCAAGCTAAGTATGTATTTCATTGAGGAAGGTAAGGAAGTAGGGAAGGTGGATGAAACTTTAGGCAAAGAGAAAAGTCTATATTTGAGAATATTTACTGAAGATATTGTAAACTGCGACTTCCTATAGAATTAGAATGTTCTCGTTATTTTTAAAGTTCAAAGGTCAACACTGGATTGGTAGCTAGGTAAACCTTGCACTCTACCTTGCATTTACCTTGTTGCAATAGGTGTGAAGTGCACACCTATTGATAAAATGGCATTTTATGAGTTCGGTGAGGGATGAGTAAAATAAAGTTTGAATGAAGTTAATAGTGGAAATGAGCAATGATGATCTGTTCCGTAAAGGCTCTGAAATGCTCAGATAAAAGGCCTTACTCTAAGTACATCAAAACAAAGCCTGATAGTGGTAAGAGGTAGCACCCTGAAGTTACTATAATTTTGGTTGGGAAATGATAGTGTCATCTCAGAAAACCAAATAGCAAGGGAGAGCAAGATCTAAAGATGTAGAGGTAAAAAAAAAAAGGACAAGCATCTTTACTCTTGATGAAATGAGCCAGGTTACACTCCTATTCTTCTACTTTATAAACATCTTCATCCCTCTCTTATTTTTAACCAGTTTCTCTTTTTGCATTCTTTGATTGTTTTCATCACTTTCTTTAATATTGCATCTCTCCTTAAATGTCTAGTGATCGTCACTTTCTATTCATATTTCAAAGCAAAGCATTTCAAAGCTTTTTGTGAGCTCAGATTGCTGTGGACTTGGTTTGGGGTCTGATGAATTTCCTGCAGTGTAAAGAGGCAATGAGCCAGTCTTTTGGTGGCCTAACAATATGTGCTGGGGAGTTCATCTAACTTGGTTAATCAACATCATGGCTGATCCTTTTCAGTTTGTTGTAACACCATACTGATGAGCCCAGGCCTCCCTCCACCAGCAATTTCCAGGTGCAGACCAAATTGCTCTGAAAGAAGAGCTCAGGTGTCCTATGGTGTTGGAGAATGGATTGGTATAAACTGGTACTGGGTCAGCGAGGAGGCCAGAAGTAAAACTGTTCCACAGGGTTTAAATCTAGCTGCATAGTCTAAGATTATCTCTGACTTCTTCAGTGTTTTCTAACCCAAGTCTCCTATGCCCCCCGCAAGGTGGTTCACCTTGTTTATTTTAATCATACATGTTAGAGAACATTTATGTTCCAGCTCTCACTGTTCTACTGAATCCATTCCGTTTTGACATTCAAAATGTTGAGACACTCCGCTGTTCTCTTTCCCTTTTTCTATGTCCTTGCTCATTTATAAGCAATAATCTTTTAAGCTCACTTTGGTGGGTATATATTTAATGTATGCATTTTATCTGATGACATGGACATTTCAAGTAATAAAGAAAAGCATAAGTTCCAAGATTGTTTCATTATTCTTTTATGGATTGTGACTCTTCAGGTGAAAATTGTATGTGGAACTTTTGTGTTATTGTTTAGCTTACCTAATTGCTTACTGTACTGATTTTGGGGGAAAAAAAAAAAGCTCTTTCTTACTATTGAATAATTCCATTGCAAATGCTTTGCAGAGCAAATCTGTAGTTACCTTATCACCACCCTTTCCTCTTCTAATCTAACTTGAAGGAAAAATTACTCAATAATCACTTTTTCTCATTTCCTGAAGCAGAATGAAGACCTGGCTTCATTCAGCCTTTTAACTATAGGTTCCCCATTCCTTCGATGATTGTTGAATAAACCCTCCAACAATTACTGAATCCATATCATGATATTATGTTATGTTGGGCACTAAAAAGATGTAAAAATGTATGCCAATGAGCTCCTGACTCTCCAGAAACTTACCATGGCATTAGGTAGAAATACACACAGAGGTGGGGGGATGGGCTAAATGGGTGATGGGCATTAAGAAGGGTACTTGTTGGGTTGAGCACTGGGTGCTACATGTAAGCGATGAATCACTAAATTCTACTACTGAAACCAATACTATATTATATGTTAACTAACTTGAATTTAAATTAAAAAATAAACAAATAAGGGTGCCTGGCTGGCTCAGTCAGTTAAGAATCGGACTCTTGATCTCAGCTCAGGTCATGATCTCATGATTCATGAGCCCCACGTTCGGCTCTGTGCTGACAGTGCAGAGCCTGCTTGGGATTCTCTCTGTCCCTCTCTCTCTACCCCTACTCTGCCCATGCTCTCTCTCTCTCTCTCAAAAATAAAAAAAAAAATTAAAATTAAAATATTATAATAAAAAATAAAAGTAAAATACAAATAAATAAAGCAATACACACATATACACATACAGGAAACTAACTATAGGTACCCCAAAATAACTATACAAAATATGTCATAATACAGTATATAACTTGTTACATCAATAGAACCAAAAATGAACATTGTAATTCCATAAAGTATATCATTTTGGGCCAAAATTGCCAAAAAATTCTACAAAGAAGTGAGAATTTTAAGAGGAAACTTGCATCGTTTATATAAGATTCAAAGAGGACAGTCTAAAAGGTGAAAATAGGAACAAAGACATAAGTAAGTATGGAATAGAAAGACCTGTTTTTAGATTCTATTCCTTCTTTAATTCAACAGACATTTGTTGACTTCTTACAATATTCCAGTCGCTATTCCTGGTGGGGATACACATCCCATCTGAATGTAAGGTAATTGATCTGACTTAATCAGAGGCTCTAGGGAGATTTATAGGGAACTGAGGTTGACAAGACAGATTGAAACTCTAAAGCTTGTGAAGCCTTATTCCTCATGCCTCTGTATTTCTTTTCTTGTTTATTCTTGTATATTGTGTGTGAAAGACCCCTATCTGTACCTTCACTACTCTCATTAATGTCCCTTTTTATCTTCTGTGTTCCGTCCTCTTGTATTTATTCAATTCTTCACTTTTCTGTCCCACACGTCTCCTCTCGTACTTAATTCAAATAAAGGTGATACATATCTAGCTGTACAAAGAAAGTGCAGTCATTCCAATGCAAATCATCACTATAAGCTATGCTTTCGTAACATTTTATCCTTAGTGTCCATACAGCTTCCTGGAATATGGGTGGCAATTTGGGTTGTGGCTGTTAGGTTGTGAATAACTGAGGTGGTCATTTCCCTTTTGCTTCTAAAATGCCTGGCCTCAGGTAGATATTCACTAGCTGCTGCAAATACACATTAGATATCTGAAGGCATTTCTTTGCCTGGAGTATGATTTGTACTAGTTACAGCAACATTACTGAGGAGCGATGCTAGCTGTGCTGGAAGATTCTTCAGTCCACTGGAGGCGATGGAGAAGGTCACAGTTAAACACACATTTATGCTTTCAGGCACACTATTATGTACTGTTCTTACATTCTCTGAAGTGGGGATCTTTTGTGTTAATAGGTAAACTGGTTGAAGCACCGCAGGAAGAGTTCTACAACTCACAGATTAACAATTCCTGCTTCGGCACTCATCCATGAGAAATTCCTGCTAGCCTCATCAACCTTCCTTAGCAACAAAACACAAATGCTCAACGCGCATGGGGACAGGCACCCCGTATAAGCAGATTTGTAGATAAATGAAAGCAGACAGAAGAAATAAAGAATGAACACTGGGTATTTCTGTTGTTCACTCTAGTGTTCCCTTAGTTAAGATATTTTCAGAGAAACTCCCGCCTCTCATAATGCCATAGTATTTCCTTTGGGAGAGACCACTCACCACTTACTTTGATTTTTTGATTTATTATTGGCACTAGCGAACATGTTTAAATGTTTGCTATTTTGTTTTGTTGCCCCTGGCTTGGGCTAAAGGCTAAGATGGCTGGTTTTGAGGAATAAGAGAACTCCATCCCCCACCCAACGCTCTGCTCTTGCCCAAGATGACACTTGTGTCTGTCAATTTCCACCACGTGTGTCTGCCTATCTCTTCAGCTGTGCCCTTGTCAGCACTTCCTCTCACTTTTCATCTGAATCACATTTAACATCTGCCCTTTGATGATCGGATGTGGCTATTAGCCTCTCACGGGTGTTTCCTTCACCAGACTCCCTGGCACTGAGCTCATATTGTGACCAGCATTAATATTGATGGTGTTCGTGCTTCTTTCCTCTGCTCTCCCCTCACAGCAGTCTGCCCCCCCATCCTATCTTGTCCCCTTGCGGCAGCGATTGCCAACATGGCTGCTTATTGGCCCTCCTTGGTCATTAAGCTACAAATGTGCAGGCATGGCACCTGCAGCTAAGCCTGTATCCATTACCTAAAACCTTTACACAAGCCAGAATCAAAGCCCTTGGTTGATGGAAGCCCTACCTGCTGTTAGTGCTCTCAGCTGCAGAATGGAATTCACCATAGTGGTGTAGAGAGAATTCTAAATACATGAATTAGGAGACGGAGCATATTTCAGAGAGATTAAGACCATAGTCCTTGAAGTCAAATGTGGTTTTCATTCCAGGATCTGCTACGAAGCCTGGAAAGTCACACACCTCTGTATATCTCAGTTTCTTCATCATTATAAGAGGAATAAGAGCCCCTACTCATTGGTTTTGGGGTCAGAATTAAAGAAGGCAAGTCTTCAGAATTAATCAGAGTTGCTTGGTAGTCGCGGACCAATGAATGTGAGCTTTGCTTTCTCATAGTAGTAGGCTTGTGCCAAAGTGATTTTCTACCCTTGAACTAAAAATAATATATCTTTATAAATGTATGTATTATTGATCTCAATCTTCTATGCTATGTCTATTTGAAATTCATTTTACTGTCTGTAAATTTTTCAATATGTTATATTTATTAGGCAGGGTCGGGAAGCTGAATTATATTAGATTGAAAACTTCTACCACTATTGACATTTTATGCTTTTTTTCAATTATGGTGCTTATTTGTTGTCACAAGTAATGTAACATCTGTCACGCCCCACCCCACCAATATACTCTTGATATTGTTGCCAGAGTGGGTCACATCACAACTCAGAACATGTCCTTTTCCCACATTAAAGCCTTTCTTTGTTAGCTCCCTATAGCTTTCAGAATAAATCTGATCTCTTTAATATGGTCCATGATGTGCTCCATGACAGGCCTTCACCTGTCCTCTCTCCCACATGTCCACATTCAAAGTAGGCAGAAGTATTTGAAGCTCCCAGAGTCTACCAGGTTCTCTCTCAGTCCTGAGCCTTTGTAGTTATGACTCTGTGTAACACCATAGGAATAACTTCTATTCAACCAGTTTAGACGTTGACTGCCCTGGGAAGTCTTCTCTGACCCCACTCCACCCATTCTCCATACCCTCCTGAGCACTCCTACCTTACCTACAGTGCTTCTTACATGAGGTGTACTGTCTGATTCCTTTGAAGACTGCCTTTGAGTTCTATGATGTTGAATTATTTCTCTTCATAGTTAGAGAAATTAGCTTAATGGCTAGCACTTAGCATTATTTATTAATAGCTTTTTAATTAATAAAATATAACTTTTTACAGTGAAATTTTAAAATAAAACATTATTTTATTTTATGGTATTATTTTTCATATAGAAGATTTAGGCCTATTGCAAAACAACTGATGTGAAAAAAAATCTCCCTCTTTTTTGACTTTGATTCTAAAGAGGGTTGTTGCTCTATGTTATGGTAAAGTTTGAAAATCCCTTAAGCTTTGAGTTTTGGATATTGTTGTTTTATTAAAGATAAACTGGATCTTGTTAGTGAGTTCTGAAAATATCTCACTATTTAATATTGATGTCTGAGAAATTAAGATATTATTATTTTAGTTTATTTAGGTATTATTATTTTAGTTCCCCATGAGAAACAACAGGGATAGCATTACTCAAATCACAACAGAGGGCACAAAATTCAATGTATTCTGCCCAAAGCAGGTACGGAAATACCTGCTTCTTGCAACCAAGAATCTGCTTTCATCTATTGCTGAAAATGTGTTTTATGCTAGTAGCAATTTATAGAACATTGTCTTAGGAAAGTCATTAAAAACAAAAGGCAGCAAGAAATAATGTGTCATAATAGTCTACAATAACTTTTTAATGTGTCAATAAAGGTAAACTTCAATGGTTGCCACCATGAATGCATGAAAAATATCTTTAATGTGAAGTGTGTTTAGTTTTTCTCATGTATTATAATGCTTATAATCTCCAGTGAGTCACTTATTTTTTTTTTTACCCACTTAACTACTTTCTTTCTGACTCACTTATCCTCTTATAATCAGCAATTCTGATACCTCATATGAATCAGCAAGCCAATACCCTATTTATTTTTTGCTTAATCATCATTTATTTAGAAGTGGTTGAGTTCTACATTAAATTTAAAGCTCCTTTTAGCAAGTTAGAATTGGAATACGGAAGGAAAGCACAGGAAGAGTATGAGTTAGCTTCCACTAGCTGGCCTAGATTTCAGACTAATGGTAGACCGCACACAAGAGAGTGAAGGTGCCTGTTTCATGACTCAGGTGAAGTTAAGTGAGGTGCTCAGGGATGTAGCCACTGAGTCAGTCCTCTGGACTACCAGATTGTGAAATAACTCTTGATGTGGGTGACTCACAAAGATGGAGCTTCTTTGCTTGGAACACCCAGTGTTTTCATTTAGATGTTGCAAATTCCCTTCCTAATATGGCATGTGCTTCAGGAAGGTTTAAATTATAGTCATTTTAATTTTACTTTATAACTATTATTTGGAACATATCTATGACAGGTAACAGAAGCTCACTTGAGCACATTTAAGAAAATAAAATAAAATAGGGCAAGATTCATTGTCCTCAGAATCTAAAAGTCGAGATTACTCTAAGGAACTCGGGAAATCCCCTCTTTCTCTGTTTGCTTTGGTAACTGCTCAGTTAATCTTTCCAATGTAAGAAGATTCATACAGAACAAGTCAATTAACAACAGCCTCAAAAGTAGCTGAGATGTACTGATCACTTATACTGTATCATTTAGTATGCCAAGTAACATGTACAACCATCATGTTAATTCACTTTAAAACATTATGAGGTTGTTACTCTGGTTATATATTTGAGTAAACTGAAGTTTAGTTAGTAATGTACTTAAGACAAGTTTGTTTAGTTTATGAGGTAGGAAATGCCAACCAACACTTTCAAAATTTATCTTTGCATACTCTAGGAAACAAGACATCAACACTGGAATCTTATTATTTCCAATTCCACATTTCTGGAGGCACTTAATGTGTTCCACTTTGGCTGAGAACCATCTCTCAGTGTAGTAACAGCATCTCATGACCATCTCCATCTGTATTATCTCTTTCTGGTACTCTAAATATAAGTGTTTCTAGCTTTCACTCTATCTTCAGTGATTTGAAATCTCAGTCAAATTTCCCTTCCCTTTGTTTCTTTATACTGGATTTGAGAGGTAGTTCGTTATGCCAGTTCTAATCTACTCATACTTTCTTCAGGTTTTTTTTTTCAAATTAGTTGTTAAATCTCACCATTGAACTCTTAATTACTGCAATTTCATTTCTAAATGTTTTGCTTTGAGAACCACTTCTACAAGTGGATCTTTTCCTAGTCTGCCCATCCATTTCACACACTATTTTATTGCTTAACGATTCTTTTTTCGTGAGCTTATTTTTAATTCCCTTTTTAAAATATACAACCCTACTTATTCCATATTCTGTTTGTGATCATTCCAACATATCAGACTGGGTGGGGATATAATCGCTCATTATTTACGACTCTATCCATAAGGCCTTATTTTCTCTGATGTATTATTAGTTAATTTAGAGCTCATGATCCATGAAATGTTTTCTTCAGGCATTCCTTTGAGCCTTGCCATAAGGTACTTTTTGCAGGGAGATTGTGAGCTTCCACACCATTGTATTCCTTGGGGCACTGGCAATCCTAAACCAATTGTAAATATCAACTTGGGTATTTAGGCCACACAAGCTATGCGAGTAGTGCCTTAAAAACCCATATGAAGGTCAGCTTATAGTTAGGAATTCTCAGCAAAGACATTCTCTTTGAATAGCACAGAAGCAGGGAAATTTTGTACAGACTCTCTAACAGGGTGGGTCATGAGGATATCACTCTGTGGTTCCATGTTTAAACAGGGATGTTTGTCTCAACTTCCTGACTTATACGGGGCCTCAACTGTTTCCCTTGTTCTATGTTCATAGTCCATAAAACCTACCCAACTGGACATCAGACACTGGCAATCACTGAAACCAGTTCCCACTGATCTTCCTGGTTGCATGATTGATGGCCAATTTTGCTTCTGGGCATTCTCTTAGTTTGGTTGTGTTCACCATTGTGTGTATTTTGTATGGGGTGTAGGAGGGAAGTTTACTATCGTCCATAATTGTCCATTTTGTAGTAAATGTTCTTTGATTGGTTTTGGGCCACTTGAATGCAGTCATCTACTCTAGTTCTCTGAATTGAACAACAGGCAAAGTGCAAAGAGGTTCACCACAGGACTGTTTGTTTGTTTATTTTTAAGTTAATTGATTTATTTTCAGAGAGAGCACGAGTCCGGGAGGGGCAGACAGAGGGGGAACAGAGGATCCCAATCAGGCTCGGCAACGACAGCACTGAGCCTGATGCAGGGCTCAAAGTCATAAACCATGAGATCATGAGCCGAAACCAAGAGTAGAGCGACTAACTGACTGAACCACCCAGGAGCACCCCCCCTCCACAGTACTGTTTATAAGAGAGAAGGAAAAATGAGGAAACAACCAATAATAAAGATGTAGGTAAATAAATGACAACTCAGACAAATAAGGGGATTTCAATGTGCTTTTAAAAATAAAGTTTATAAAGATGTTTTATAGAGGTAAGTATAATATAAAAAGGGAGGGAATAATATATACATTTCTATATTCTTATCTCAGTTTAGAACACACACACGCGCACACACACACACACACACACACACAAATAGACACACACAGACACACACACGGAAGGAAGCACATCAAGATGTAAACAACAATTCTATTTGGCTGATGAGAATATGATTGATTTCACCCTGGCTGTGACCCCTCCAACATGTGTGAAATCATGAAAGTTATTAAACTTCTCTGAGGCTCAGGATTTTGGTAGCAAACTCAGGATAATTACACCAACATCAGAGATCTTATTCATGAGTAGAAACTGAGGTCACACATGTAAATACCTTAGTAAACACTCAGGAGAACTATGATGGCAATTTTTATACATTTCTGTCTTTTAAAAGTTCTTATAATTTAAGGATATGTTCCTTACACTTACAATAATAAACAGTAATATCACTATTAGAAAAAAAACAAAATACTTGCCTTTTAACATACTCACATAGCTTGAAATTATAAAATTAATTTTGGGTATCAAAAAGCTTTTCAATTTCAGTCCAATTACCTGTGGCCATGTGGAGAAATTTGTTTGTATATGATTCTAAAAAAAGTTCGTGAATGTGAGACAAGAATGTATCTGTTTGTAGATTACATTGGGGATGTGAACTCTAGCCTGTATTTTCAATGCTGCTTACATCTAAAAGTATGGTTTGCACTTGTAATCCCTGGAAACTAAAGATCACAGAGGAAACAACTAAACAGCAAATTGCTATGGATTATTTTTGATTTGTATGGACTTAAGTAACAGAGGTCATCAGATTCTTTTCTTTCTTCAATTATTGTCTCCCTCATTTTTATCAACTATGCTAAGGCTTCATTGACAATTTCAACTTTATTATAGAGGAAATAAATTAAAAATAATATAAAAAATCCAACTAATTTACTTTCAATGCATTCTTTTTATGAGATAATATTGCTGATACCCTGCTTTCTTCTCACCCCTTCTGTGTATTGCATTTCAGTCTATTTTTCACTTTGATTTGTATGTCTGAAAAGATCAGCAGAACAATAAGAGTTGGAAGGTTAGCCTTTGGTACCAATTCTTCCAAACACAGCAACACAAACACTGCCAACGTGAAACTCAAAGGGTACAGTTCAGCATAGCCCCTCATGTAATTAAATACTGCAATTCTGTCTGCTTCTAAGAGCCAACACCGTGATTACATACTTTTAACTTTGTCCCACAACTCCACTGCCATCAAAAACAAACATTCTTAGGATGTGGGAAAAAATAACTAGGTCCTTATTTAAATTCTGAAATTGAGAATCAGACAAAGGGGTCAGCAGATAGAGAAGATAACACGTGTATTACTGAAAGACTAGTAGGAGAGTAGCTTATTGGAGAGCAAAAAAATGGGCTTCCAAGTTCCCCACATCTTTCTCTTCTTTTGAGATTTTGTAAAAGCCCACTGGTGAGAGTTTGATTTCATAGAGCAAACAGTTTATAGTTACTGTGGTTGCTGCTTCTCATTATAAAGGCGGACAGAGGAAAGGGAGAAATAACTTCTCATGCTTGGGAACCTTATTAGATGGATCCAACTGGTTCTGTCAATAGCTGCCACCACAACCAAGGAAGCCTCTCTCCCTCCTCGACTCAGGAGGGGCACCACAAGTATTGAGGAAAAACTCCTCCTCATGGACTAGCAGAGGAGTAAAGAATGTGCTTCTCCTTTAATATTATACATTATCCAAACGCAGAATGAGCATCAAGGAGGGTGTTTACCAATGACAACTGGTTTTTTCTCATCTGCCTGATTCAAGGAGATCTCCTGTAAGCAGTCCAGAAGAAATTTCAAAGGAAAATGAGAGATCAACCTCTTTCCTTACTATTGGGGAAGAGCAAACATTCTCACTACAATCTATTTTCAAAGATGTGTTCATATATTTGACCAAATTCTTTTTTTAGGCTTATTTATTTATTTTAAGAGAGACAGAGCACATGTGAGGGAGGGTCAGAGAGAGAGAGAATCCCAAGCAGGCTCCCCACTGTCAGCACAATGCCTGATGCGGGGGTTCAATGTCACCAACTGTAAGATCGTGATCTGAGTGGAAATCAAGAGTCAGACGATTAACCTACTGAGCCACCCAGGGGCCCCTAGATTTGACCAAATTCTTAAGATAGTGTCTAGTGTACATAAATAAATAAATGTTAATAGATACTTGTTGGATAAATTAATGAATGTCTAAGGAAGATTAACTCCTTTTCTCAGTACATTTATGCTGAAGTTTTGTGGCATATCATTGAGAAAAAAGATCACAGAATTCCCTTTCATAGGTCCATTTTAGAAAAGTGGATTTCTAAACAGTAGATAAATTAAACTGAAAATAACTGAGTTTGATTTTTAGGGCCATAAGATACATTGCCAAACAAATTAGCTTGTCATTACCACTTAGAAGCCCAACTCAGACACCTTTAAGAAGTATGATCAGATGCATGCAAGACATCTCAGAAGAAAGAGCTCAGAACAGAGACTGGGTTTGAAGCTTGTCTCTTTTATCATCTTGTTTTGTAACTTTTGACAAATGTCTTCAAATATTTGTAACTTAATCCTGGTCTGCAAAATTATTCACAGAAAGGACAGCTGTTGATTTTGCCTGCTTAAAACAGTTTACACAAATAGTCTATCAAGTTTTCTTTTTTTTTTTTAATGTTTATTTAGTTTTGATAGAGTAAATGAGGGAAAGAGGAGTGTGGAGCAGGACGTAGGGCTCCATCCCACAAATCATGAGATCATGACCTGAGCTAAAACCAAGAGTCCGACGCTCAACCGACTGAGCCACCCAGGCACCCCAAGCTACTAAGTTTTCTTTGAAGAATTTCCTATCCACACCCTCGCTCCCAGAGCTGCTTGGAGTTCTAAGGGTTTGTCGGGGTTACATTTCCTATGGTACTGTATGTGTACCACAGTCTGTCAGTGATGTAGACATACCTCCTTCTATTTTATTCCATCCCAACACCACCACTATGTTTGGGGTGATAAGCCACAAGAACCAACTCTAGGCAATGTGAGGAAAGAAAAAAGTGGGTATTGTTTAGCAGTATTGGAAATTTACAGAGTACTTCCCAGCTTGAAACAAAACAAAATTGAACAACCAGAGAATTACTAGGTCTGGGATTCCAGAGAAATGAAATCTTAAAATTAAAATTAAAGTCCCATCAAGGGAAGTTTGGGGGGGGGGGGAAGCCAAGTCCTTTTTTATCATGTGAAATTCCACTTAAGATTCAAAGTCTAGGAAGAAAAATAATTTAAAAATCACCAAATTCTTACACAGAGTTCCCACAACAACCAAACCAAAGGAATCCTAGGGGTATAGACGATAACTCAAGGTATTCTTTGAATGCCCTCTAAATGCTTGTGTTCTCATGGAGCTGCAGCATTTATATGTCTCCTCTTGTTTGGACCTGTCTCAATTTGCATCTGTTGTCCCATTTTCGATACTAACGGTATTTCTCTAACCATCAGAATTGTACCAGTTTTGGTGGCATAGTTTGTGTCCACTCAGTGAAATGGTGAAGGCAGCTCCTCCCAGCTGGCACAATTTCACTGTGTGCTGCTCTTTCCAATGCCACATTCACTGACATTATGCTGGTAGCTTGAAATTAGTAATAAGAGGTGGTTTACACCATGAAAACTGGTACACATTCCAAATCAGGTCTTCCAACCCTGGCCCCCAAGACATGAAAATAGGATACCGGATACCACTTGTGTTCGTCCAAAGCACGTTGGTCTGAATAAGAGTATGTGCAGCTGACATGATACTATATATAATAAACCCTGAAGACTCCACCAAAAAACTACTAGAGTTGATAAATGAATTCAGTAAAGTTGCAGGATGAAAAATTAATACACAGAAATTGGTTGCATTTCTACACACTAATAAGTAGCAGAAAGAGAAATTAAGAAAATAATCCTATTTACAACTGTGCCAAAAAGAAAAAAAAAATGCCTAGGAATAAACTTAACCAAAGGGGTGAGAGATCTGTACTCTGAAAACTATAAAACATTTATGAAAAAATCCTGAAGATGACCCAAACAAATGCAAAGATATTCCATGCTCATCGATTGGAAGAGCCAGTATTGTTAAAATGTCCATACTACTCAAAGCAATCTATAGTTTAATGCAATCTCTATCAAAACACCGACAGCATTTTTCACAGAACTAAAACAAATAGTAATAAATAATTGTATGCAATCACAAAAGACCCTTAATGGCCAAAGCATTGTGAGAAAGAAGAACTAAGCTAGAGCTCTATCTTTGCAAGATATACTACAAAGCTGTAGTAATCAAAACAGTATAGTACTGGCACAAAAACAGACACGAAAATCAATGGAATAGAACAGAGAGCCCAGAAAGAAACTCACATTGGTATGGTCAATTAATCTATGGCAAAGGAAGCAAGAATATACGATGGGGAAAAGACAGTCTCTTCAACAAATGGTGCTGGGAAAACTGGAAAGCTATATGCACAAGAATGATCCTGGACCTCTTACACCAAACACAAAAACAAACTCAAAATGGATTAAAGACTAAATGTGAGACCTAAAACTACAAAAATCCTAGAAGAACACATAGGCAATATTTGATATCGGTAATTTCTTTGACATCTGCCATAGACACATTTTGCTACATTTATCTCCTCAGGCAAGGAAACAAAAGCAAAAATAAACTGTTGGGATTACACCAAAATAAAAAAGTTTGTGCACAGTGAAGGAAACAAAATGACAAGGCAATCTACTGAACAGGAGAAGATATTTTGCAAATGATATATCCAATAAGAGGTTAATATCTAAAATATATAAAGAATTTATACAACTCAACATCAAAAAAACTCAAATTATCCAATTTAAAATGGGCGGAGGACCTGAATAGACATTTTTCCAATGAAGACACAAATGGCCAATGAGACACATGAAAAAGACACTCAACATCACTAATCATCAGAGAAATGCAAATTAAAACCACAATAAGATATCACCTTACACATGTCAGAATAGCTAGAATCAAAAAGACAAGAAATAAGAAGTGTTAGCAAGAATGTGGGATAGATGTGGAGAAAAAGGAACCCTTGTACATTGTTGATGGGAATACAAATTGGTACAGCCACTGTGTCTACACAGTGACAAATATAGACAAATGGATAAAGAAGATCTGATTGATATATATCATATGTACATATATATGTAATATTATATATATTATGTATATATGTAATATATATTATATATGTACACATCATATGTATATAATATAATATAATATAATAAATATAATAAATATAATATAATATAATAAATATATACCTAATATTACCCAGCCATAAAAAAGAATGAGACCTTGCCATTTGTGACAACATGGATGGATCCAGAGAGTATAATGCTAAGTGAAATAAGTCAGAGAAAGACAAATACCATATGATTTCACTCACGTGTGGAATTCAAGCAACAAAACAAAGAGAAAAGAGGCAAACAAAAAAACTGCCTCTTAAATACAGAGAACAAACTGTTGGTTGCCAGAGGGGAGATGGGTGTGGGAGGGATGAAACAGATAAAGGTGACTGAAGAGTGCACTTGCCATGATGAGCACTGAGTAATGTATAAACATATTGAATCATTCTATTGTACACCTGAAAGTAATGTAACAGTGTATGTTCATTATATTTCAAGTTAAAAAAAAAAAAAGATTATGAGCTTTGAGCTTTGGCCTCTCTCTAGCAAACACTTTCCTTTTAACAACATGGCAAATGTGAAATAAAATTGTCCTAGAAGTTAACTACTAATCGAGAGACGAATAAAAATGTCCCCAGGGGCTCAATTCTTTTGTTTCCTGGGACCTATCAAAGAAGAAGCTTCATGGATCTGAGATGGCTCAGATGGCCTGGGCTCTGGAGGGCTTCCTTTCTAACCTGACCAGTTCTTGGACTAGGACCCGCCAGAGGCACCAGCTATGCCCTGCCTTCACTTGGTTACAAATGGTAAGAATGTTAGAGACATGGGAATCCTCTCTAGGGAAGTGCTATGCTGCTGCCTTCTGGGCACTTACGTCTGACCTAAACATGTTCTCTGTGGGCTTAGGATTGCTCTAGAGCCAGTGTGCTCTAGGACTTCTCTGCTTGTCATCCCCCCACCCCGACCCACACGCCCCACCTCCACAAATTGCGTGCTTCCAAGTGCTAGCGGTGTGTTGCATCTGTGTTCCTTTGCATGCCCTCATTTCTTGAAAAATAATATACAATAAGGCAAACACTGGATTCATGGTAGTATTCTAATAGGAAAATTAGGTGTCTCTGTGTCACAGATTTGGAGACAGTAATTCGGCTGTTTCAAGAGAATTACATTTGACTGTAACAAAGGGATTATCTGAAAGCATAGTGCACTCATTCTTTTGTATATTGGAAAATAGTTACAATTATAATTGCTCTCAAACAGTAACTACCTAATATGTGCCATGCATATACCAGGAAATTTATATACATGATCTCATTTCAGTTTCATATTGTGTGTATTCATATATTCATATGTATACTTAATCTCCTAATAAGTGAAAGCAAAACCCCCACAAGTCTTGCATGCAAAAACATTTTAAAAAGCACACTTAGGGCTAGGGTTCCAAAACCATGGGAAAGGACCTTGACCAAAGTTGTATACGTACTAATTTGTATCATGAAACACATTGAGAAAAATATTCTCTTAAGACCTTGAAAAGATTTTGCTTTTCTCTGATTTTTTTGAATAACAAGGTGTCATATAACATATCTAGTATATTACAACAAGAACAGTCTGGGCCTGAGATTCAGACAATCTGTATTTGAGTTCCAGATCTGTCAGAACGCATCGTGTGATATCAAAAGATCTTAACCAATTTAGTTAAACTGTTTTCCCATCTGCAAAATGGTAATCACTAAAATCTTCACAATTCCAGAGGATATCTGTGAAGATAAAAATAGATATTTATTCTGAAACACCTTTGCACAGTGTTTTCTATACCTATGTACAGTATTATTGATTTAGATTATAAGAAACAAACATAAATAAAACACAGTTTTGTTTTGTTTTGTTTAGCTAGCTATATGATTCAGTTCAGCCTTGAAGTGTGAATTCAATTTGCGCTTTCCTTTATCGTAAAATATATTCCAAGTAATTCTGCTTACTCCTATTGTTAAATGGTGACTTTTCATTCCTTTTTTTTTTAAACCATTCTATATTCTCTTTATCCCCTAAAGCCCTGCAAAGCTAAGAATTTTGCAGCCAAGCTAGATTGAAGTATTTTTCTTGCATCTCACATTTTCTAAATTCCTTCAACTGACTTGATTATTAGTGATAGCATCATCTTGACCTGAATTCTCATATTTTCACTTTATATATTATTTCCCCAAACCTGCGGTAAAGGGAGAAGACCATAAGGCAGAAGCCCTCTCTTCACCAACTCATGCCTGCTGTTCAGCCCACTTCTGTCTGCTTAGATTGGGGAGGACTGTGACTTAACTATACATTTATTTTTCTTGGACTATAAATTCCTTGAGCATTCCTGAGCTAGGGGAAGAACAGAATAATATTATAATGGCATCCAGAGAGAAAAGAGTTTGCATGCGAAAAGGTCCTATTTTTATATCAACAAAGAGAGCACAAACGAAGTAAATTCTGAACAAGGAAATCAAAGCTACAGAGAATTCAAACGTTGGCTACTTTTTCTGTTTTCATTTCTATGTTCATGATATGAACAAGATAGATAGATAGATAGGCATTTCCCTGAAATTCTTAACGGCAGAGATACGCATTGCATCCTAAGTGGTTTAATAAGACACTGACAGTACTTAGAGGTATCTTATAAGGAGATTGTCAAACCAAATCCTTTTCACCCAATTCAGAATTCAAAATTTTGGGTATTTTAAGTTAGCGTTCCTAATTAGAGGTGTTTCTTTTTTAAAAATATTTTACCTTATTTTTGTGTACTTTAATTGTACAGCTAGAAATTACTGAAGCGTTCAGAAATTTCTTCCTGCATTTTAAATTGATCCAACAGATTCTGAGAATAAAAAATGAATTATGCAGGGAGCATTTTATAAGAATGTATTGAAACATTTACACTTGTCTACTGTCTTCCTTCAGCGAAATGATGGATAGATGGATGATTAGAAAAAGAAATCATTGAGATATCTAGATTGTAAGGGATTGTAAACATGTATGTAAATCAAAAGTAATTTTTTCAAACACCCTTAAATGTCTAATTAATGAAAACGTTTCATAGTTGACTATTCTCATTTTATATTAGTTTATATTACATCATTTATATTTATTATTCTTCAACAAACCCAGATAAACAAAAAATAACTCAGAAAACTTTTTTCTGATATTGTACCTCATTTAAAGAACACCCCAAGTTTCAATTACAAATAATAAATAAGGAATCACATATATTCCAGGTCTTTTGTCAAGACTGTAGTTAGATGTCCTTCACCGACTTTGTGTCTCAGCTCACCATTACTTCAGTCCTTAGGTTTTAGGGAACAAACATTCCAAGGTCAGCATGATCATTATTCTCTCTTATGTACAACCAATGTTTATTTTTAATTTGAGACTGGTAAATAAAGCTTTAATGGGATTTTAATGGCATGTTGGACACACTTCAGTGTCCAGAGATGTGGCATCATATTCAGGCATGTCATTATCTAGATTAATTATCAATGGCGGACAGATATCATTAGAGCAATGTGAAAACGAGAGAGGGTGTAAATGAAGTCTGCTAGGCAGAGAGGCCAGAGGGAAACAACATCTGGTTCATGACTATTTACTAGATCTAAAATATTTTTTTGTAATTTGTGTTTTGTTGTTGTTGTTGTTGTTGTTGCTGCTGCTGCTGCTGCTGGGAATCTGCCTAAAATAATACCAGAGAGGAATTGTAACCAGCTAGTTTAATTTTTAAGGTCAAATTACTTTTAAAATTCTGGACAGGTGTCTAGGTAGACCTAGGTCTATGAGAGGAAAGAACACACTCTTCTCAGTATAGATATTCTTTTTTCTGAATTTTATTACGCTCACATAAAGAAATAGTTGAAGTATATTATGTCATGGTCTTTGCATATTGACAAATTTTACTGACTGGTAGTTTCAGTTTCAGTATATTTAAAAAATAATCAAAATCTTCAAAAGCAGATGGCAGATTGGTTTTGTTTTTGACCAAGATGGTGACATAGGTGACTCCTGAATTTCCCCCTTCCCATGGGCGCACCAAATACACTGCTACACATGAAGCAATTGTCTTTGAGAAAAATCCAGAAAATAGCTGCATAATTCCAACACATCGAAGGGCAGAGAAATACCCACATCAAAATGGGTAGGAAAGGGACGCCTGGGTGGCTCAGTCAGTTAAGAGTCAGACACTTCATTTTGGCTCAGGTCATGCTCATGAGCCCTGCCTCAGGGCTCTGCACTGACAACGTGGAGCCTGCTTGGGATTTTCTCTCTCACTTTCTCTGCCCCTTCCCCACTCATGCATGCACTTGTGCGCTCTCACTCTCTCTCTCTCTCTCTCTCTCAAAACAAATAAATAAACTTTAAAAAAATGGGTAGGAAAATCTGACACACACTTACCATAAACCTCATCTCTAGCACTGTATTGTACAATCAGGCAAAAGCCTCTAGTTCCCAGCTTCTCATTTAGGAGCAAAGGGCCTGGCCAGCTCATCCAGTGGTCCAACTTTAACACTTCATCCGGGGATGGGTCCACAAAACACCCACCTCTAAAAAACAGTGGATCTTGCATTTATGAGTCCCACAGTACTGTAGAAAACAAGGGCAGTTCTCATCAGGTACACAAGACTTGCTGTGGGTACTGCCCCAGGGATCAGTACACAGGGAGCAGGAAAAGGCCCCATGCCCCAGTCTTTCTCTGGAAGAAGTTTGACTGCATACTTTATTAGTGGCTGCCTGAGGGTCCAGCTTCTAACTAGCATACATCTAGATGCTGACTGCTCTTCTCCCTGGAGACTGGAATTTGCAGATACTTCACCCACCTTCTCCCACTGGCTTGCTCCAAAAATGAAACCAAATTGAAAGTATGTCCCTGGAAGGAGCTTGTTGACACATCCATTGCCTCAGTTTTACAACTGCCATTTGAGGTATGGACCCCCAAATCAGCTAGCTCTGATAGCCAATGAAGCTTACATTTATGAGTTCTACTAAGCAGCTTTTAAACAGGCACAGTAGCACCTTCATGGCTATATTGTGGAAGGAGCAGATTTATTGCAGAGGTAGCAGGCAAAATGCTCATACCCCAGATTCTCTCTGGAATGGGTGTCAATGCATACTTTCCCAGCTCCTGCTTGAGACTCTTGCTTCTGATCAGCCTGCATCTAGCTACTGACTGCATTCCTCTCCTTTGGGATACTGGTGGCTCTGGCACACCTCAACAAACAGGAGCTATTGAGGATAAAGACGGCAGCTTGGACAGTCACAAAAGTTGGACAGGCAACCAGGAGCTGGTGAAGAGGAAACCTCCTGGCAGCCCCTTCAGAGTGACTGAAACTACATTCAACACTACATTAAAAGGAATATACACCAAGATCAAGTAGGATTTATTCCTAGAATGCACGGATGGTTCAATACATACAAATCAATCAATGTGATACACTACATTAACAGAATGAAGGATAAAAGTAATATGATTATCTCAATAAATGCAGAAAAGGCATTCAACAAAATTCTACATTCTTTCATGGTAAAAACTCTCAACAAACTGTATATAGAAGGAACACACTTCAATATAATAAAAGTCAAATATGATAAGCCCACAGCAAACATCATACTCAATGGTGAAAACCTAAAATCTTTTCCCCTAAGATCAGGAACAAGACAAAGATACCCACTGTTACCCATTTTATTCAACATAATACTTGAAGTCCTATCAGAGCAATTAGTCAAGAGGGAGAGATAAAAATCATCCAAATTGAAAAAAAGAAGTAAAATTTTATTTTTGCAGATGTCATGATATTATATATAGAAAATCCTAAAGACTCCACCCCAAAACTTTAGAATAAATGACTTCCGTAAATTTGCAGGATAAAAAAATCAATATGCAAGAACCAGGGGCATCTGGGTAGCTCAGTCAGTTAAGCATTTGACTTTGGCTCAGGTCATGATCTCAAGGTCTGTGAGTTCAAGTCCTGTGTCAGGGTCTGTGCTGACAGCTCAGAGCCTGCTTCAGATTCTGTGGCTCCCTCTCTCCCCCACTTGTGCTTCCCCTCTCTCCCCCATCTCTCAAAAAATAAATAACCATTATTTGTTTAAAAAATATGCAAAAACCAGTTGCATTCCTATGCAATATTAACAAACTGTTGGAAACAGAAATTAAGAGAACAATTTCATTTACAACGGCACCAAAAATAAAATACTTAAAAATAAATTTAACCAAGGGGTTGAAAGAAAGATCTATACACTGAAAACTGTAAGACACTGATGAAAGAAATTGAAGAGAACATAAATAAATGGAAAGATATTCCATGTTCATGGATTAGAAGAATTAATATTATTAAAATGTCCATACAATCCAAAGCAATCTACAGATTCAATGAAGTCCCAATAGAAATTCCAATGGTAATTTTCACAGAAATAGAAAAAAAATCCTAAATTATGTATGAATAGTCAAAGCAATACTGAGAAAGAATAATCAAGTTGTAGGCATCACACTTCCTGATTTCAAAATATATTACAAAGCTATAGTAATCAAAAAAGATGGTACTGGTATAAAGACAGATACCATGGAATATAATAAACCTAACCAGAAATGACCTATGACCTAGACCACTATCTTAAACCATACACAAAATCAATTCAATGGATTAAAGACTTGAATGTAGGTCCTGAAACTGTAAAACTCCCTTGAGGAAACATTCTTGACACTGGTCTTGGCAATAATTTTTTTTTTTTTTATTTGATACCCAAAGCAAAGGCAACAAAAGCAACAACAAATAATTGGGACTACCTCAACTAAAAAGTTTCTGCACAGTAACAGAAAATCAACATTAAAATGAAAAGTCACACTATACCATGGATGAACATATTTGCAAATCATATATTCAGTACAGGGCTAAAAGCCAAAAAATATGAGGAACTCACACAACTCAATATCAAAACAAAACAAAACAAAAATAAATAACCTAATTAAAAATGGACAAAGGACCTCAACAGAAATTTTTCCAAGGAAGACCTACAAGTGCAAATAGGTACATGAAAAGGTTCTCAACATCACTAATCATCAGTGAAATGAAAATCAAAACCACAGTGAGATATCATTTCACATCTGTTAGGATGTCTATTATCAAAAAGACAAGTGATGACAAATTCTGGCCATGTGGAGAAAAGGGAACCCTTGTACATGGGATGTAAAGTGTTACAGCCATAATAAAACAGTATGGAGGCTTGAAAGAATTAAAAATAGAGCTACCATATGACCCAGCAATATCACTTCTGGGTATATATCCAAAGGAAACAAAACAGTATCTTGAAGAAATATTGGTACATCCATGTACATTCCAGCATTTTTCACAATAGCCAAAGTATGGAAACAACTTAAATGTCCATTAGTGAATGAATGGAATAAGTGTATGTACACATATATGTATATGTGTGTATGTATATCTATGTATATATATAGTGAGAGAGAGAGAGAGAGAGAGCCTTAATAAAGAAGGAAATTATACCATTTGTGACAACACAGATGAAGCTGGAGGTCATTATCCTAAGTAAAATAACATTAGAGTGGAAGAGAGCCGAAGAATAAGACTCTTAAAAACTGAGAACAAACTGAGGGTTGATGGGGGGTGGGAGGGTGGGGAGGGTGGGTGATGGGTATTGAGGAGGGCACCTTTTGGGATGAGCACTGGGTGTTGTATGGAAACCAATTTGACAATAAACTTCATATATTGAATAAAAATAAATAAAAAATAAAAATAAAAATAAATAAAAAAAAAATAACACAGATAGAAAAAAACAAATTATATATGAGTTTTTTTCCTAAAATTAGAACTCAGAAACAGAGAGTAAAATGTTGTCATGGACTGGAGGCTAGGGGAATAAGGAGAGGGTGGTAAAAGGATACACAATTTCATTTATAAGACAAATAAGGTCTGAGGATCTAATGTATAACATGGTGACTATAGTTGGTAACCCTGTATTATATACTTGAAATTTAATAAGAGAGTAGAACTTAAGTATTCTCACCCATCCATAAAAGGTAAATATGTGAAGTGATAAATGTGTTAATAACTTAATGGTGGGAATCCTTCCACAATATATACCTATATCAAGTCATCACATTGTGTGCTCTAAATATATTATAACTTATTTGTCAATTATACGTCAGTAGCTGAAGAAAAAAAAGGAGATGGAAAATGTTAGTTCAATTTGAGCATGTGCTCAGTAACTATCAGCTGTTACCAGCAGCAGCAACAGCAAGTTCTCTGCTACAGTTTGCGCGTGTTCCAATTCTGCTCAGCAACTAACCAGCTTGTGACCTTGGACAAATTGCTTAACCTCCCTGTGCTCAATAATGTTATCTCATAATAGTATCTGAGGATGAAAGACCTCTCATAAGATTTAAGCAAAACCTGTGCCTGGATGCAGCAGTTGTATTCCTTAGCTGTTTTATTGCTAACTGGAGAAAGTTTCCCTTACATAGGATATCCATCTGGAATGCCCTACATCATGTAGAATATTCTAGGCTTGACAATCCTTACAGAATAGATCTAGCCTTACGTTAATAGATCTAGCCTATCTTACAAAGACTGTATTTTAATTTGTGCAGTTCAGTGGGGAATTCAAGCATACAACATGGGTTACAAGTATATGTATGATTTATATTTGTTCCTCTATCCTTCATTTCCTTTTACTTCCAGTGGTTGTGGCAGTACGGATAGAATGATAAAATATTATGGATTGTTTATAATTTAGAGAATAAATTACAATTATTTGATAAGGCAAAGTATACTTGGATAATACAAATTATTAAGTCATACTGGATTGTGTAATTAAGCACTAAGAGCACTTTCTGAAGAGTTTCCCTTTTATAGTTTGTGTTCTGCTGTGTAAAGTACATGATGAAGTGCCCTGAAAAATTCACTATTTAAGTTCAAGGCTACAGATCATTGAATATAGTGCTAAGAAAATTAAATGTGTCCCCAACTAGCAAAATGCTCTCAGTGAATTTGAAGCCCTCTAGAGAACACATCAGTCAGCAATATGCCATCAACTCAGCTCAAGTTGAACACCTCAGCCCTTTGTAAGAAAGAATTATTGGATATCTCAAGGTTAAGAAATGATAGCTCTATTTTGGTAAAAGAGCAGATCTATTGGGTTTATGAAGCCACCTCCCTAACAAAGTATTGTTTGAATATCAAGTGTCCTAAAACGTATGTAAAACTGATCGTAGATTCATTCCATCTTCATGGAACTTGGGCTTCAGAGAGACCATGACCTTATAGAATTGTTAAGAAAATGACTTATGAATATATAATTTTCTTTTGAGGGCTCTTCATATTTCAACAGTCTGTATGAAAGGACCTAGAACATGAAAAAAGAAAATAAGTATTTGCTTATAATTTCTATTTCTGTGGAATAATAGTTATTGCCTACTTAAGTACTTTGTCTTGCGTATCTTTATAATGTTATTTTAATTCCCATTGCATTGATGAGAAAACTAAAGAACATAAAAGTGAACTGCATCCAACAGCTAGTAAGTGGTGGATCTAACAGCTGATCCAGGCAGTTTTTCTCCAGGGCCGATGCAATGAACATCTATGAGCTGTCATGACAAATAGGCCTTATATGAAGAAAAGATCTCTGGGCAGAAAATTATAAAACTCTGGGTCTAATTCCAGCACTAGACCTTCTATTAATAGCAAAAATGGTTAGCTTTTGAGTCTGCCAAGTGTTTCTTGAGTGCCTACTCTATAGGTGTGTTGGATTTAGCAAGTAAAAATATAGAAAATCCCATTAAATTTGAATTTCAAATGAACAATGAAGTACATTTGAGTAAAAATATGTCCCAAATAATTTATGGAACACACTTATACTAAAAACATATATTCATTATTGTTCTGAAATTTAAATATAACTTGGAGTCCTGTATTTTATCTGGCAACCCTGCTATTATGTAGAGTAAGGGACACAAAGCATCAGAAGGCAGATTTTCTGTTTCTTCCAAGAATTTATAACCATAGTTTAAAAGAGACAAGAAATACAAACACATGAAACATCTTAAGGAAATACTGACCATTGAAGAGGTTTGGTGCGACCTGAAGCCTTTCTCCCCTACCCACCATCTTCTTCTCATTATAGATGCATTTTACAAATCTGGTGCATATTCTTTCTTAGTGAAAAGTAGGACAATGCCTATCTTCCATCATCTAATTTGCTGAATGAAAAAATACAAAGAGACTCAAAAGCCTATTTAAAGTGGATCTGTCAGAATTCCTCTGCAGTTTAAAAAGATCAAAGAGGGGTGCCTGGGTGGCTTGGTCGGTTAAGCGTCCGACTTCGGCTCAAGTCATGATCTCACCGTCCGTGAGTTCAAGCCCCGCGTCGGGCTCTGTGCTGACAGCTCAGAGCCTGGAGCCTGCTTCCGATTCTGTGTCTCCCTCTCTCTCTGCCCCTCCCCTGTTCATGCTCTGTCTCTCTCTGTCTCAAAAATAAATAAACGTTAAAAAAAATTAAAAAAAAATAAATAAATAAAAATAAAAAGATCAAAGATTATTCAAAAAAAAAAAAAAGTCATAAAGTTCAGAAAGGCACGGAGGGATGACCTCCAAAGCCAAAGCCAGATTCAGTGGTATCAGGCAGCGTATGGTTTGCACTTAGGAATTTAAGGTCCAATGTACATATATCTAAACAATTTAAAGGTTGTTTGGAGGAGAACAGCGTGTTAACCAGAACTGTACAAATTCCACACTACAAAAAAAAAAATATGTATGGCTTTGCTATCACGTCTCATAGAAATTTCCTTGTTCATCTTCTAAAATCAGTGGCTGGTATGCTAGTGTTTATCTGTGTGAATGTGATGAAATTATATGTCCATACAGATTCAATGAGCATTAGTGGGTAGATCTGTAATTAGTTGGAAGAGACTGGGCATCATCTACAAGGGAGAGATGTAGCTCTAACAGTAGAGGCTGACACCCAATGAGGGATAAACATATTTCAGGGTAGAGGAAATCTGAAACAGTTTTGAAAGAATATTAGTTTTAACAAGTATGTATTTGTCTTCCGAAAAGTATGTCAACAGACAGTTGTAAATGGGTAAAGGAAAGAGTAGGATGTGCGGCAGCATTTAAAGTGGCCATTACAACTGGGTGTTATATGTAAGTGATAAATCATGGGAATCTACGCCCCAACCAAGAGCACACTGCATACACTGTATGGTAGCCAAAGTGACAATAAATCATACTAAATAAATTAAATAAATAAATAAATAAATAAATAAAATGGCCATTACAAAAGCACAGATAATAAAAACTGGCATTTTTTCATAGTGCATGGAAGTTTTAAATCACTCTATTTAAAACCTTAACACTTTGATAAATTATCTGGATCAGTTAGTGTATGTGAAGTTATGCTGCAGTAATAATCTCTAAAACTAAGTGACTTAATACAGGAAAAGTTTATTTTTCACTCTTACGAATTGTTGGTCTGTCAGTTTCTCTTCTGATCATAGTCACTCAGGATTTTAGATGTTTAATACAGCCACCATCTTGATTGTGATCAGTGGCCACGCAAGATATAATTCTCTGCACTGAGACTTATAGGCTACGTGTGAAATTACATCTATCATTTCTTTCAAAATTCATTGGCCACAACTAGTATCAAAGCTTCATGAAGTCACAAGGGAGCCACATTGGAATATAATCCCATCATCATCCTGGAAGTTGGAAAGTGGAAAATATTTGATAACTATATTAAGGAAACCATGGTATCCATTATTATTCCCACTTTTTTGCATATTGTCACAGACACTGAAGAGTTCAGAAGTGAAATCTACAATGGGTGCAGCTAGTTCATTGAACTAGCTAATCTGCATTTGCTTTAAGATCATAGCTGTGGTTTAGGGGACATGCAGATGAAAGAACACTAAAGTGGTTAAAGTTGGCAAAACTGGATCCTGTCTGTCAAAACACATATCATATCATAATCTATTTTGTTCCAGGAATCATTCTAGGCTCTAGGGATACAGAATGAACACAAAGATACTCACTGTCTCACAGGATTTAGTCTAGCAATGTTAAAATATTACATGTCAGTCATAAAGTCTATATATTCTAAATAACATATATGTATCAAGAAACCTCCAATGTGGAAAAAAGGTACATGAAATATGCCAAACTTTAGGAATATGTGAGGAATGAAGAAAATTGAATCTAAAAAGAGAAAACAAAGTGAAGAAAAAATAATCCCTGGAGTTGTTTTTCATCCAAACGTTGGCACTAGACAATAATATTGGATATTCATTTAAATATTTTCAAGGGATTTACCGTATCTCATTAAAAAAAAAGTAATGCTTACTGAGTCAGTGGAATTCAACATAGAATATCACTCCTGAACATAGGCTTGCTTTGTGTAAATTGCATACAATCCCCAGTCAAAACCAGTTGTTCAAAAATGCAACATAATTATATGAAAGTAAATAAAACTTGGACACACATTTGAATTATGTCTTATTTCTACTATCTAGCATCTAATTACCATAGGATGTTCTATATCCCAACTTCATTGATAAAATCACTCTGATTAATAACTCTCTTACTCCTGGAAATAAATTCTTGTCCCAGAAATGGTCCCTTACATGATCCTATTTGGTAGATTCCAAAATATTTCACAACTAGGGAGATTCTCTACATGGATAATAACAACATTTTTGTTGTTACTCCTGGCTACTTCTTCATCATAATTATCTTGTAAATTGTAAAACTTTATGAAAAAAAGTAATGAAAAGAGTGGCAAATTCATCCTAACTCCTTTTTGTGACTATTTCAGAATTGACTTCTTGGCTATTAAGAGACCAGTGAATGCCAAATAGGACTCTTAAAAATAGGGGGAGAGGGGCGCCTGGGTGGCGCAGTCGGTTAAGCGTCCGACTTCAGCCAGGTCACGATCTCGCGGTCCGTGAGTTCGAGCCCCGCGTCAGGCTCTGGGCTGATGGCTCGGAGCCTGGAGCCTGTTTCCGATTCTGTGTCTCCCTCTCTCTGCCCCTCCCCCGTTCATGCTCTGTCTCTCTCTGTCCCAAAAATAAATAAAAAACGTTGAAAAAAAAATTAAAAAAAAAATAGGGGGAGAGTAGCTTTGAAAATGGGGATCTGAGTAAAAAGGCTCTTTAATGTACAGTTCTGCTCACTGGCCTGGCCTGATTCTAAATATAGCTAATGCGTTCAGGCAACAATATCACAGTCAGAATGAATCCAGTTTATAAAAAGGGAAGCAGTTTTTGGGGAGAGGAGTCCTTGGAGATGCTCCAAGAATGACAACAATCTACTTGTCTATAGGATGTAAATCAGACTGCTGATAGCAAAGATCATTACTCACTCTCCAGGCAGGTTGAAAGTTATCACAAAATGGAAAATCTTACATTGATCAAATTATAAAAAGGGAAACAAAATCATGTTGGAGGTTTCTGGCCATTAAAAAAAAAAAAAGCTCTTAGAGAAGTAAGTCGTCAAATTTTCTTGGGGCAGGGAGAAAGCCATGTGTTTAAAACCCAGCTTTATACAATGAAGGCATTCATCGTCTGCAGAAACAGAAACAAAAAGAGAAACATTAGTGGGAAATAAAGAGAGGAGTCCTGTGGAGGAAAGAAGTTGCACAGGAAGGAAGAGAAAGCATGAAAAGAGGGTAGAAAGTCTGCGGGTTAGGTGCTGGGGTCACAGATGTATTTAACACTCAGCTCAAGAATGGCTGGTCTTCAAAAATTTGATGTGGGAGTTATACAGTATGTTTAGTAGAGTAAAGGAAACCTTTGTAAGGCTGTGCACTGTCATTTTATTCAATCAAGCTTAATGCTTATAAGTCAAATACAATCTGTGAGATGTCAAGATTCAGGGTCAGGACATTAAGAACTCTAGGTGTATGGCAGGCCAATTTATTGAGATGTAAATTCATGTTTCATGTTCAGTGTTATAAAAGAGCCAGAAAGAGTGACACCTTAATGCTATCCATATGTTTTAGGAGAAAAATTGTCACTCTTTCTACTCAAAACACCCTAATTTTTTTCCTCCTTCTCCATGATTCAATAAGGAGAATTAAGGACTTGTGTGTTCCTTAAGCATAGGGAATGCTGTAAGACGATAATTTGTCCTTTTGTATTTTTTGAAAGGCAAAGGCAAGTGAAGAATATGTTTGAATCTTCTAAGGAAAGGGAGAGACCTGAGTGACTTGGAGAGAGACTAAGAATTGAATACATTCAGCCTCAGTAGTGTTTCAAAGACTGGATTCCACAGGTATTACAGTTCCGTAACAGATTTCCTATCAGAGGTCCAAGAAGGTGATAAAACCTTAAGAGGCAATATCACGTGATACCATAGGATTGTTGGACCATAGAAAACTAGGCTCACAGCTAGAAAAAACATAATACAGTAGTGTATCAGGCTGGAATAAGCTATAGTAACAAACAGCCCCTCAATCTCAATTGCATATCACAACAAACGTTTTCACTAATTCATTCTACACACTGTGCATCCCTATTTGACAAGCTACTCTATCTCAACATGTTGCTTTATGTTTACTGAGGTTATTGAGGAAGAGGAAATGTGCAAACTGAGGCTTTAACATCCCCTTCTCTATGGTTTATGTCCAAAGTGATACATGTCAATTTTGCTCATAGCCCTTTGGCTGGAACCTGTCACATGGCCTCAGTTCAAGGTAGAAGGAGAACTCGTGGACAAAAACGGACTGTTTACTGAGAATTACTGTATCAGTTACAGATATCCATTACATAGGGACAAGGCCAATAGATTTCTAGGGTCCACTCAAATTTCAGGAACTCATGCAGGATCAGACAATGAGCACCTCAACAGTAACTACATGGACTGAAGATCAGAGGACCCCCTTGAATGTTTCCCTCTGGATCAGTTGCTTAGGACATTTGCAGAGTCCATAATGGGAAAGGAAACCTAATAATACCTGAGATTAAAAAGTAACTGCTGTCCAGTCAGGATAAAGGCTAAGAATCAAATGCAATTTTAATTAAAGGAAATAATATGACATTTTCCCAACCTACCTGAGCTTCTGGAATTATTAATACCTACTACTGTCAAAGGATTACACAAAAGTTCCTATTTCTTTTTTAATAGATAAAATTAAAAGGTTACCTCTGCTCTCTCAAGATCTGGTCTTCAGTCTGGGAGAAAAGAGGCTCTTTAGTTTATCAGAAGAGTCTATAATCTATGATGATGATGATGATGATGATGACGATAATGGTGCTAGAAAATGACTAGTGAGCATGTAGGGATGACAGAGCTAAAGCAAATGACCTATAATCCACTCCTTTCCTGATTTCTAGAGGAATGCTTCCAAGCAACTTAGTATAATCTCTTTGCAAACATGACGACTAGAACTCTGAGAAATATACACTAACGACATTTTTTTTAGGAGGAAAGCAGAAGAATAATGACATAAATACTGGTATATTTACAAAATGGAATCATATTTAATAGTACAAGTTAATATTCTAGAACTACAGGTAAAATATATGTTAATCTCAGAAATGTTGAGAAAAAAGCAAGTTCCAGACAAATATATAAATACACACAGTATGTATACTATATATATATATGTATATATATGTATGTGGATATATGTTTATGATAACATTTTCAGGGAAGACTAAAAATGTTTAGAGCATATCCATGTGTGAAAGTCATATTGAGGAGGGCACCTGTTGGGATGAGCACTCGGTGTTGTATGGAAACCAATCTGACAATAAATTTCATATTTTAAAAAATGGAAAAAAAAAAAGCAATGAACGCAAAGCAAAATTTAAGTTAGTGAATATCTTTAAGAAAGGAGCTAGAGTCGGGGCGCCTGGGTGGCTCAGTCGGTTGAGCATCCGACTTCGGCTCAGGTCATATCTCACGGTTTGTGAGTTCAGGCCCCATGTCAGGCTCTGTGCTGACAGCTCAGAGCCTGGAGCCTGCTTCTTACTCTGTGTCTCCTCTCTCTGCCCCTCCCATGCTCATGTGCTTGCTTTCTCTCTCTCTCTCTCTCTCTCTCTCCCTCTCTCTCTCTCTCAAAAATAAACATTAAAAAGAAAAAAAAGAAAGGAGCTAGAGAGATGTGACAGGTAAAAACACATAACCAAATGCAAGATTTTGATAATATTTTTGTTTCTTGTCTTGGTTGGTTCTTTTAAAAATTAGGGTTTATAAAGTATGTATCTACCCCTCTGTAAATCTCAATTATTAAATTGAAGAATGCCATAAAAATCATTGGCAACAGAATGAACGAAGATTTACGAGAGAGGAAAACTGCAAGTACAGTGATAACAGCTCCAAGCAGAAACCCAAAGGAATCATAAAATGTTTACTAGAAGAGCAGATACTCAAGCTGATTCTCCACCACGGGGAGAGGGGTTGCTTGACGGAAGAAGAGGAGATGAGCTGTGGTGATGTTCCGGGAACAAGAAGCAACATTTGCGAAGAAACGGAGGGAAAGAAAACAAAGACTCTTCCAGGAATTGTGAACAGTTCACACGTGGCAGAGAGTATGAGGTGGGTGTTGGGAGAAATGAGGGTGGAGAAAGAGCAGGGGCCATATCATGGAGGGATTCCTTTATCACGTTTGCACTCCTTATCTAAAGAGATTCATTTAACAAATGTAAGCAAGGACATGGCAATAAGAAATTAACACCGGAATCCAGACAAACTTCAAGACTGCAATAAATCATCCTGAAATAAAGCTCTTTCAACATTAATGACAGAGGAAAGGAGACTGAAACATTCCACGACTGAAGTGACACGAATAAAGATGGTGTGTGAGTGTGAAACATTAGCATTCTCATAATACAGGATCCCTGTACCTGAAATGAACAAGCTGCCACTGATCTCAACGTAGTATGAAGGATCTCACGAAAAAGTAGGTTTTAGGTCAATGGGTGGCGACCCAATTATTTAAGCATGGCAGCTATGGGATCGGTTGGACTGCCTCTCAAAAAGTAAGCTCAGAATGTTGGAAGGAAGAAGTCTCCCCACGTGGCCTGGAACATGAAAGATTAATGGGAAAAGGGGCAGAAAGGCATTGAATCAAACAGAGCTCCAATTTCTTACAGTTTTAAAGTACATATAGGGATCCAGACTTCAATGAATAATTGAAACGAGAACCTAGTTCACCAGCCAGAATACGTTGTGATGGTTACTCCTTAAAAATAGAAGGTAACTGGGGCGCCTGGGTGGCTTGGTCGGTTAAGTGTCTGACTTTGGCTCAGGTCATGATCTCACAGTCCGTGAGTTCGAGCCCCGCGTTGGGCTCTGTGCTGACAGCTCAGAGCCTGGAGCCTGTTTCAGATTCTGTGTCTCTCTCTCTCTCTGCCCCTCCCCTGTTCATGCTCTGTCTCTCTCTGTCTCAAAAATAAATAAACGTTAAAAAAAATTAAAAAAAAAAAATAGAAGGTAACTAAACAAACCAAATGCATGTGTGGGTATATTGGACATGTGCTTTCAAACAAAAGAGTATCTTTGATCCATAAAATAATCTGTTAAATCAGCCCTGAGATTCTTCCTAAATGAAAGAAGTTAACTTTTCACAATTGACTGCAGAGAAGCCTTTTATTTAGGGTTTTAAATCGAATTATCTTTTTGTTCAGCTTTTCTATCTTAGGGTTCAAAGTTAATACCAAATATTGGAATTGTCAAATGTTTACCAACCATTTACCCATTAGATTTCTGTCTAGTAAACATGAGTTCAATTCCTAGATACCATTCTCGCATTTAATATTAGGATTTGGACAAACTACTCCATGCTAAAGAAACAACTTATTAACAACATCAACTAGGGCACTAGGATGTATCAGGCAGTGAGACAGCAAACACACTGGTTATCTCCACAGACAGAATACCATACGGCAAATTGATTTCACGGATATTGAAAAGCAAAGAAAACTTGGAACGAACAGGAGTCAGCAATGATAGCAGACCCTCAAGCACTGAAGTGAAAAGGGAAGCGTTCAGAGTTCTTAGAATTGGGCTCAAATCTCTGAGGAAGGAGAAACACCACAATCGGTGCCAGTTCCTCTGAGGTGGCTCCATGCAACTGGTTCTGGGGAGGGTGGGAGAAAAACAGCAACTGGAACCAATTTCTACTGGTACCATTGGTGCTGCTGGATAGAACACTCTTGCTTCAACGACTTTTACAGCAGCAGCAAATAAACCAGGAGGTTTCATATCACTTCATCTGACTGCTCTCCAGTCCCATCTAGTGTGCCTATTGTAAAAGCTAAGAAGGAGCCAGACTGTAAGAAAGAAATGTAATTTGCAGAATCCCAGCCCCAGCACCACAGAGCTGAGTATAGAAGGGAGGGTTTGTAACTGAGAGACAAATTTCACAAACACCGTGGAGGAATGAATCGATGCGTTATTAGGGCTTCCCTCGTTGGAGCTTATAGAGGAGACACCTGATTGGTACTGAAGTATATAGTTGTTCCATTTTTTCTGTTTGTTGATATGTGGGGCTTCCTTTATTTTCTGAGTGAAAACAGGGCTATTAAGTATGTAGAGTCTGGTAATACAAGGAGAAGAAATTATTAAATTGTGAAATCCCCTGGCATTTTGTAATTTGGAACCATTCATGTAAAGAATGGTAAACGAATGGGCAATGTCTGGCTTTAAAATTATGAATCATTAGATGTAATAATGCCAAGGAGATCTAAAATTCTAATACAAAGTGTATATTACAAATTAGCTGCCAGTGGGCTTCCTTTTTGTCAATCAATCAACAACTAATATTTAATTGAGTTTGCAAATTATTGCTCAAAGTTTGCTAGAGGGACCATGTATACAGTAAACTATGAAATCACTGTTTTTATGGGTCAGAAATTATCACGTATTAGCAATTTCACTTGGTTCAAGCTAATATCTCAGTTTAACTATGAGTCATCAGTGTTGGTTCAAATGTAAACCTCTACACAAAAGTGTATAAAAAAGAGTGAAGTGGTTTCACTGGCATCTGAAGAAGCTTGAGTTGTCATTAATGCTATACAATATTCTCCCTAACCACTTACTTTTATCTTCTCCCACAGTCACATGTTGAATTACTTTACCTATTGAAAAGGAATAACCTTGGAAAGTCCCAAGCCTCAACTCACAGTTTGTACCTGCCTGACAAAGTATGTTACAGAGGTGTTTATTATTTGTATCCAAATTAGATGTATGGATGTGTGTGCATGTGTGTGTGTGTGTGTGCACAGAATATTTTATGCACCCAAGTGATTTCTTAGTGGTAGTTATTACATCTCACCCTACCTTTGGCTTCAGAAAACTCTGACTGCAAATATCACATCCGAAAAGGAAAATCTATACCATATGCCACACTATACTATTCACAATTTGAATCCCTAGTACTTACTGTCAGTCTTATATTAGGCAACAGCTCTTCATTTATTTGGAGAAACAAAGGCAACAGAAAGCGCCACATTACATTATGATCATATAACTCTGGAGCTGCACAGGATCTTAGAGATCCAGTGAGGATTGGATTCTATTTTTACAAATCAGGAAACTGAACCTCACAGAGATAAAACAAGGACTTGGATTGGCTCTGTTTCTGAAAGAACCCTAGAGGTAAAACACTTGACGTTGATATTTCTCAGACACTACAAATCTCCAGGGATAGGCCATTTTGCTTGTTTGGGGCTGCTTCTGGGGGAACTTCACTATAAAAATGCAACACATTTCATTTTTATATAATGGCATTAAGAGAAATTCCCTTGTACAATCCTGAATATCCTTTTAACATTCTTTAAATGTCTTCTTGCTGATCTTTATTACATGGTAGAATCAAGTTTAATTCTTTTTTATTCAGAAAAAAACCTCCTCTAGGCTTATGTACATTTAGAGAAGTAATTAGTGAGAGAGACTGTCCTAAAAATTGTTGTCCTTAAAATCAGTCTAGAGTACACCCTATTACACGATGCTGCCTCGGACAAAGATGTTGCTGCAAATCAGTCTTTTCCAGTGAGTCACTGCCCCTGCCTTTCTCCTCTACCTCTAGTAGTTCAGCAACAGCAGGATTTTACATTATTTATGGATTGTCAAAATCTGTGGGTAATTCATTACTAGATTCATTTCACTCTTAGAGACCCCAAAATCCACCTAATGTGTTATCTTCCACGTTTTTTTAGATCAAAGTAATTTCAGTGAAATTTTCTTTCTCTGTCCCTTCTCATCTTAACACACTTGACTGGATTTATGTATCCTTTCAAACATACCATTATATGAATGTCGTCAAGTTTAATAAAAAGCTAGTTTCAAGGCTGTAAACTTAATTTATTATGATATAATTATTAGTGTTTTTAATATTTGCCATACCTAATGGCACTGATTTTATTGCTACAAACTTAGTCTGCAATGAAAAGAATAATGCTGACAGGTATTTGTGTGTGTGTGCCTGTCCATGTGTGAGTGTGTGTGTAACATATTGCCGTCTATATCAATATATCATCATATGTGGCAAGTGCTGAGGACATGAATATAAGAGATACGGAAGGATTTTTACGTAACATTGATAACATCTGTCTTCATCAGTGAATGCATTGTTGACGAAAGTGTACAATGACAGCCCTGGAAAATGTCATATGCATTTTTCAGTACACAGAAAAGTCTGTGAGTTGCAAAATGGATATTTAGCTACACCAATGCTCAAAAAATTCACTCGTATTTCTTTGGGTTGTGGAATAGAAGTCTATAAAGTATGGAATAATTTAGTACTTTCTTAGATTTTTGTTAAAAAACTTAAAGTTCACTTAAAAAGTAAGAAGTACAAATGTTCTTTTGTGTCTCAAGTTCAGACCCACATTATTAAAGGCAATGGGAGTTCATAAGAGAGAAATAGCTATGGAAAACTGACCCCCTTTTAACTGGAAACGTACTACTTTATCCTAAGTACCCTAATGGGAAGGAGTGAAGAGGAATTGGTAAATTTCCTGTTGGGCAGAAATAGACCTAATTAAAAGAGTTTGTCAGTAAGGCAATAAAAAGTTTAAAAAATAGATTTGAGGGTGCCTGGGTGGCTTCGTCAGGTAAGCATCCAACTCTTGATTTTGGTTCAGGTCATGATCTCCCAAGTTTATGGGATCAAGCCCGCTGTCAGCTCAGAGCCTGCTCACGATTCTCTTCCTCTCTCTCTCTGCCCCTCCCCCACTTATGCTTGCAGTCTCTCTCAAAATAAATAAAATTTTAAAAATGAATAAAAATAGATTTGAAAAAAAATGTTAAGGAATATGCAATTGAATTTACTCTATTAAAAACAGAATAAAGAGGCACATTTCATTGTGGGTCTTATGTGAGCTATCTTCATCCTGATTCTAATGTGCAAAATCAGAGGGTTATTTACAGAGAATGATGGTAGCTTGGAAGAGCAGCAGAGACCAAAACCATGGGGATATTTCTAGAAGCAATTCCTTGGGTTAAAGACCAAAAAACAGATTCACTGATCTTGGAGTCAGAAGGACTTTTACAGATAATATTGCAATCATTTGGAAACTATTTTTTAGCTTTGAAGTACATTTTCCCCTCTAAAGGAATTCATATGGGAAAATGCAATGTTTCAAGTATGAGACAGAATTGTTCTTGTTGAAATGGAACTGAAGAGCCAGTAATCTACCTGCTCAGCTTCCCCACCCAACTCCACGATGGCCTTAGACTCTTTCCTGGGGAACTTAGTAGAAAAGCTTGAAAACTACAAAATCTAGACCAACTTCATTTTACAGTTGGAGAAACTAAAGCCCAATGAAGATTAAGTGACTTGGTCATGGTCACGTGTATAGCCTGAGCCAGGACTAGAACCCTTATCTTCTAAGGAGACAACCAGAGGTGTATGTATAATCGTGCCCCTCTGTAGTTTTGTGCAAACCGTTTATCCAGCATAATTGATTCATTACTTCTTAAACACCAAGTGGAAACTTTGAACCTTCTTTACATCACCAAGATTTCCTAAAGCCTCTTAGCTGTTTTAGTCTTATATATTGATTTCATAGCAATTTCTAATCATTGTATAATCCCAACATTAAGGATAATGAAATCAGCCTGGCTACTAGGCATAGCAGAAGATAAAAATGCCTTTCCCCAAAGAACTTACATTATTTATGGGAGATGGAAACAACATATACTCACACACACACACACACACACACACACACACACACCACAAATAAATTCTCTTGTTGAAATGGATTTTACTCAGTGCTAGTATGATGGGATTTCATTGAAGAGAATGTTGAATAAGACAAGGAAGGTTACAAGTTAAATGCAATACTTGAAATAGGCCTTGAAGATAAAGGGAATCTTACAAAAAGAAAATCACATACATTATTTTGATCTTGAGAAACAGCATTTTAAAATGTGGAATGGTAAATGCAGAAATGTTTCTTACAATCAGATATAGAATGTTGCCTTGGTTCTCTTCAACAAGGAGGAACACCATTGATTGAAAACTCTACAGTACTGGATTACTCTACCTGTCAGAAAATCCTCGTATGTTTCCTCACCATCAATACCGATGTTTTCAGGCTGAAAAAATATTTTACCAACTTTAAAATTGCCTTAAAAATTATTATTAGTTGAATTCCTGCAACTAAAAGTGGATTTTTTTATGGTCAAGGTTACTTGTGTTTAGCAAAACACAATATCCTGCTCTTAAAAAGTGACTATATTTATTGATTTAAAACAATTTTTTTAATGTTTATTTATTTTTGAGAGTCAGAGCACAAGCAGGGGAGGGGGAGAGAGAGAGAGAGAGAGAGAGAGAGAGAGAGACAGAACCCAAAGCAGGCTCCATGCTTCAGCTATTAGCACAGAGCCCCATGTGGGGCTCAAACTCGTGAGCCCTGAGATCATGACCTGAGCAGAAGTCAGATGCTCAACTGACAGAGCCACCCAGGTGTCCCTAAATAATGACTTTAAAGAAGAAAAAATTCTTCATAGAATCTCAAATCCTTAAAAGGATTCTCAAAATTCAAATACATTTTACAAAATAACATCTTAAATGATTTCAGTGTAAATACACAAGAAATCAGAAGATTAAATTTCCTTCAAAAATAAGCTTTTGTAAATTAGAAGCAAAAGTGCTGAGGGGATAAGTATGTTTTAGGTTTTAAAAGACAGAAAGTGTTCTTTTATTCTGTTTTGTTTTTTATTTCTGTAACTCCAATTCTGAGCCTCAATTTAGCAAGATATGAGCAATTTTAATCTATTTAGAATTGGATTTGAAAATATCATTGTACCTTATTTGCACCTCAATTTACACATGGAAACATGGAAAACTAAACTCACAATCTCCTTTTATTTATTTATTTATGTTTGTTTGTTTTTAAGGTAATGTAATCAATGTGGACAGGCAAAATGTATAATTTAGGACCACTTAAAACAAAGCATATATTATTTTTATTGCTTATTCTAAATTATTTAGCTAATGTTTATATAAAATATATAATTTTTCTATATTATATAACTATGTATATATTTTTTAAACACAGCAACTCTGAAATTTTCTTCTTCTGGAATGACTTAACAAAAATGCATTTGTCCCATTAGTGTTTCCACTAAGAAAGTTTATCTGAAAACCTATCCCCAAAAATCATAAAGCAAAGTCATCCTAACATATGTTTTCTCCATATAGCATTCAAATGTACATGTTGTTTGCTGAATATCATAAAGGAGCCTTGTTGCCATGCTCCTTTTCTACAAAGGATTTGGCGTTGGTGGGATTATGCTGCTCAATAACCAGAAATTTTTCACTCCAACAAAAAGATGAATTTCTCATTTTCAAAGAGAAAAATAAAGACTGTATAAGGGAAGGCTTTTGTGCTAATTGTTTACCACATTTATTTAGGCATATATTAATTACCAAGAAGCCTTTTTTAAATTTACTTTTGTGGACATTAAGAAGCCAAAATATAATAACTTTAGGTTTACCTTTTAAAGAACATAATGTCTTTTACAGCCTTATAGAGTTAAATTTACATACTAAAAGCTCCCTGTTTCTGTTTTTTTTCAATATATCTCCTTGCACATCAAGTACAGTACTTATATTTTTTTGAATATTAATTTGTTTTCCAGAAGGTGAGGATAAGAAAATTTGAGTCCTTTTCACTGGTGCTAAAACATTAATGTGAAATTTTCACCAGGCCAAAGACACAAAATAATATAATAAATATAGAAATAGGGTGTGACAATTAGGTGAAAGAAATCAATAAACTTATTAATAAACAGATAATTGATATAACAAAATGTGTAAATATCTCAATTCAGCATATTCCCAGACATTTTAATCATATATCTTCAGTTAAAATATATAAGGAAACCTCTTTACACTGATCAAAAGCTCACCTTTGAAGGGTTCATTGTACATCTGGCACTTTCGATTAAGAGTTATTATTCAGCAATAGAAAATAATTATTATCATTGTTAAAACAACCATTTGTAAGACTCTAGAGCTTATTAATGTGGATTTGCATATATTTTCAAGATGGGGGCAGGTTTTGGTGGTTTATATGTTCATTGCCCTCCAGTTACTCTTGATTTGTAGCAAGGCTACCGCCATGAATGACAAAGCACCTGTTACCACCTATTCTCATTCCTAGGAGAGCGCCTGCTTTTGAAGCTCCAAAGATCACATTATATATAAGTTTCTGTAGTTGAAAAGGCCAGTGCAAAGCTGTAAACTGAAAGGTCATACCTGATGTGACTCAAAGAATGAAATAGTTTGGTTGTTGCTAATTATCACCTATCCTGTCAAATCTACATGCACTTTGCAAATTATTTGGGAGCTATATTTCACAAACTAAAAAGGCCCAATCTGTTCCGAGCTTGTCTTTAGTACAGTGTCCGACTTGAGTGTGAGCTGTGCTCACCTTAGACTGTGGACACATGTGCTTGTTTGGGAAACTAGAAAGGCAGACTTTACAGTCGTTTAGGTACAAGAGTCTAAGAATTCTTCTGATGTGGTGGAAGATGATTCTGGGAATGGGTTTGTCATTCTGGATGCCTTCCAATTACCTTATTAGCAAAAAAATTATTGAATCCCACAAAGAAGAACACTTTATCTCAGAAATGTTAAAGTAAATTGGCAGAAGTGAGAAATACTAAAACAACTGCTTCGCAAAAATCTCCATGGGCCATTGGGAGTAGTGAACTCAGGAGACCTCAAAGTGGAAGGTTAGTCAACTAACAGAAATGTCACCCCTAACTTTTAGGTCAAACACACAATGGCACTGGTCCCTCGGCATGGCCATCTGTAATTCTGAGAGCCAGAACAAGCAAGGGGGGAAACCACAAATTGCAAAGAAGTAACTTTCAATGACTTCTGAAAATATCTAAGGGAAATAGTCATCATAGGTATGGTTTGGACAAGAAACCTGTCCTATTTATTTATTTATTTTTTTTTTTTTTTTTTTAATTTTTTTTTTCAACGTTTATTTTATTTTTTGGGACAGAGAGAGACAGAGCATGAACGGGGGAGGGACAGAGAGAGAGGGAGACACAGAATCGGAAACAGGCTCCAGGCTCCGAGCCATCAGCCCAGAGCCCGACGCGGGGCTCGAACTCACGGACCGTGAGATCGTGACCTGGCTGAAGTCGGACGCTCAACCGACTGCACCACCCAGGCGCCCCAAAAACCTGTCCTATTTAAAGGGACACCTCCAAACACACAAAAAATGTTTAGACATGTAAACGGTGCTGACTCTCATTTCCCTACAGTGGTTTAAAAAAAAATCTTACATGTGATTCAGGTCAGCTTCTTCACATTGGAGACAAAAAACAAAAAACAAAAAACAAAAAACAGGTTAACTTTCTCAAGTCCTCTATCCACTTAGAACTGCAATTGGAATCTAACTCTCTTCTCCTAATCCTGAGAATTGCCTCTAGTAGAATATTCAACTCCACAAGTATTTGTTAAGCGCTTTCTGAATGAACAGCATTAAGCCTTATACTTAAGCTATATTTTTCTGCACTTAATGGTGCAATTTTGGAAGAAACATAAATTTAAGAACCTCAAATGTCTTGGTGTATAGAATAGCTTTCTTGTAGTACTCTAAATCCTACAACTATGAAATAACTTTCTATGGTATTGAATCTTTTCCAATAAGTAATTAAAGCATAGTGAAAATCTGGAGATGAAGTGCACCATGGGAAGAGGAAAACAACAGAATGTGCTCCTACTTCAGCACTGGGGAGTATGAATAACTGCAGGAAACGTCCACGTAAAACACATCACAGGACGGCAGCGGAGCGCCCTGTTATGTGATTTTGCTTTCCTTCTCAAATGTGCCCTTTCAACTCATCATGCACTTCCTAAATAAGAAATGTCCATAATGCTGAGATGTAAATTGTCCATTCTGTCTTGGAAAGCAGATATCATTTAAATATTTATAGTTACACTCGTCTCCAATTTGCATTGACAGGTTCATAGTTAGAGACTGAGTCCAGATAAACACAACTCCACCAAGATGGCATATAAAATCTTCATTTAGTCATTTGCATTTTTTGCAGGGGTACAGGTCACTTTTATCTTTTTAAATGGATATATTTCAAAAGTTTTAGCTATCAAAGTTTCTGAAATACTTAAAAGCAATATTTTTAAAGTTTTTTTTAATGTTTATTTTTGAGAGACAGACACACACACACACACACACAGACACACACACACACACACACACACACACACAGCATGAGTGGGGAAGGGGTAAAGAGCTAGGGAGACAGACTCCAAAGCAGGTTCCAGGCTCCGTGAGCTGTTAGCACAGAGCCTGATGCGGGGCTCAAACTGCAAGATCACGACCTGAGCCAAAGTAGGACACTTAACCGACTGAACCACCCAGGTACCCCTTAAAAGCGATAATTTTAAACCTATTTCTTGGACTACGTTATTTGTCCCTATTAAACCTTTTATTTATTTTTCCTGAACTTCTGCTTAGGTACTCTCATTCAGCCTTCCACATTTGTTCTCCTAAATGATCAGCCAGATTTCTATTTTTGGTTCACAACCTCTTCAGCGATGTCATCATAGTGCTCGAGACATTTACTGTTCACTTTTCCTTGGCTCACCTAACCTCATTCCCAGTCCACATTTTACTCCATCACCTCTGCCATAGAAAAAAACACTGTATCTTTTTTTGAAAGTAAGACATAAAATCAACTTGAGGATTTTGGGGTAAATAATACAGCTAATATTATCAGGGCATGAGAGTTTCATGACTACAACGTAAATCTGAGTCACTTTTTATCGATTTATTTTTTAATTTTTTTAATGTTTGTTTATTTTTGAGAGAGAGAGAGAAAGAGAGACCGTTAGCAGGGCAGGGGCAGAGAGAGAGGGAGACACAGAATCTGAAGCAGGTTCCAGGCTCTGAAGTGTCAACAACAGAGTCAGATGCCAGGCTCAAACTCATAAATCATGACATCATGACCTGAGCTGAAGTCTGATGCTTAACCAACTCAGCCACCCATGTGTCCCTCAGTCACTTTTTAAAAAGCAAAAAAAGAAAAAAAAAAAGGTTAAAGCACAAAGATGATTAGAAATTGACCCACATATACACAATCAATTGATTTTTTTTTCAAAAATATATATTAAGTCCAAATTGGAAAAGGTCTTGATTAGATCACAGAAGAAAATATTTGTTTTCTTAGAATAATAAAATTATAAGCCATAAACTTCTTAAAAAGACAGATTGAATTCATGAAAATAAAAACTTTGGCACTTTCAAGGATAATGTTAAGAAAATGAAGAGGCAAATCAGATGATAGAAACTATTCACAAAATAAGTCTGATAAAGGAGTTTTTCTAGATGAAAATTTTTTCTAGCTCTAAAAAAATGAACAAAAAATACTCATTACAGGGGCGCCTGGACGGCTCAGTTGGTCAAGCATCTGACTTCAGCTCAGGTCATGGTCTCGCAGTTTGTGGGTTCGAGCCCTGCGTCAGGCTCTGTGCTGACAGCTCAGAGCCTGGAGCCTGCTTTGGATTCTGTGTCTACCTCCCCTTCTGCCCCTCCCCAGCTCACACTCTGTTTCTATCGCAAAAATAAACAAACATTAAAATTTTTAAAAATATATATTCATTCCAGAAAATAAGATACATAAATTCTAAGTAATCATATGAGAAGAGATCTGTTTCTCATTTGGGAAATGAAAACTAATTTCCACACAGATATTATTATACATTCACCAGACCTCATCAAATTGAAAAGACTGGCAATAGCATATGTAGACAATCGTGGTAGCTACTAGAACTCTCACACATGGGTGATGGATGCAAAATGGTACAGAAACATTGGAAAATTATTTGACTGTTTCTTAGCCTTTCTATATGACTTAGGTGCTTCATTCCTAGGTATTCATCCAAACTCCATGATGATGTATGTCCACACAGACTTGTACTCAAATGTTGATAGCAGCTTTGTTCACACTGGCCCAAACTCAAAGATCATGGACTTGTGAGTGGACAAACACATGGAAGTGTATCCATACTACTAAGCAATAAAAAGTAATACTACCAAGGAGTACTACTCAGTATTAAAGAATGAACTACTGATATAGCAATATGAGTGTAGCATCCAAGCATTCTGCAAAGTAAGAGGCATATGCAGACTACATAACATGCCAATAAAGACCACATGTGCACAGAGCTACTTATATACAATTACAAGAATGCATACACACACCTGCTAATATAAAAATTGTAGAAAAGTCAAACCTAGATACAGACATAGATTTGTAGCTGTCAGGATGTGAGGGTGTGGCGGGAAGATTCAATGAAAGGGGATGTGAGGAAACTTTCTATGTTGATGAAATTGTTCTATATCTACCCCGTATTATGGGAATAAAATATGTAATTTTTAAAATTCTAGTAACCATATTTAAAAAGGTAGTAAGAGGGGTGCCTGGGTGGCTCAGTCGGTTGAGTGTCCGACTTCGGCTCAGGTCATGATCTCACTGTTCATGAGTTCGAGCCCCACATTGGGCTCTGTGCTGATTGCCCAGAGCCTGGAGCCTACTTGGGATTCTGTGTCTCCCTTTCTCTCTGCTTCTCCCCTGCTTGCACTCTGTCTCTTTGTCTCTCTCCCTCTCTCTCTCTGAAAAATAAATAAACATTAAAAACATAAATAAAAAGGTACTAAGAAAAAAGTGTAACTAAATTTGATTACACAGGTTCCACCTAACTGGATACACCCAAAATGTTATTCTCTATGTGACATTAGTGTTTCCAGTACTCAAATTTACCACGTGTCTGTTTGCTACTGAATTCAATGGTGTAGCTGTATATCATAATTCAGATTATGATAGATTGGCAAAAGTCATAGAACTGTACACTGAAATTCATGCATTTATTGTATGTAAATCATACAACAAAAAAGCTAACTAAAATGAACAAAATGAAACAGCACAAGCAAGTAGCGATGAAAATGAATGACTCCTCTACATATTTTTAGAATATAAGCAATACATTCGGATATCTATCTCTATAATCCATTAATCTGTTTATCTATCTTGTATTTTTCAACATTCAAAAATGAATTAAGTGTTTCAGAAACTATATTTTCTATAGCCAGAAGCAGAGTTAAAAACAGAGTACATGGAGTTCTTTTTTCCAAAAGTGAGAACACGCTGCATACATTTCTATTCTGCTTTCCTGACTTTATATAAAACACATAGTTTCTAAAACACTTGACTGACTCTTGAGCATTGAGAAATGCAAGACATTAACATGATCCTAACATACTCTAGAGAGACGATAGTCAAAGAGTAGCCGTGTTCCTTTAAGGTGTACATGTCCCATTAATCAGTATCAGTGGCAGCAAAGAAACAACTCCAAGGGAAAAGAAGTAAATCCCTTTATTATGGATTCATTCTTCAACAGAATCTTTGCAGCTGACTGTTAATTTGAAATTCAAGGCAGAAATAAAAAATAGCATCTTGTCATGTAGATGCAGATAAATGGATTTGAGCCTGGGCCTTATCGCCCTGGGACCTCACTCTCCTTTATTTCAGTGACCTTCTGGGATAATTATGGTCACCATTTACAGAGCTTATTGATTAAGCAATTAATAAATGATGATAAACCCAGGAATTTCTAAGTGTAAGCATTGAGCAGCAGTAGAGGCAGAGCACGTGCGGAATACTAACCTCCACCTGGGTAAGAGCAGAGCCAGGAGAAAATGCAGGAAGTATTAGCATGCCAAGGGTTGGTGCCATGCGACTTGGGGATATTAAAGAATTCCAGACATTTACTTCCATCTGCCCTGAGTTGACAACACTCTAAAGCACTGTCCAAAAAGACATTTCTGGCTGCTACTTATCATAAGTGAGAAGATTGAAAATGCTTACCTTCCACACATTTTCACAAAGAATATGTGTGTCCAGTCTCCGTTACCTTTATTGTTCTAAGTACCTGCTGTATTCTGTTGGAAATCATTTCTTCCTGAGTCCACAAAGTGAAACATTCTCAAAAGAAGCTTCTTAAAGAATGAGTGTTAAGATTTTCTACAAAAATACTGTTTTAAAATTAACTCGAGTCTTTTTTGCTGTTTTATTTGCATATACGGTAAACATGAGCATGTATTATCATGAGAGACGATACATATGTTTAATATTTCTTATGATTTGGGGTGCTTGGGTGGCTCAGTCGGTTAAGCATCCGACTCTTGCTTTCAGCTCAGGTCATGATCTCAAGGTTCATGGGTTTGAGCCCCATGTGGGGCTCTGCACTGACAGTGCGGAACTTACTTGAGTCTCTCTCTCTCCCTCTCTCTCTGCCCCTCCCCTGCTTACTCTTTATCCCTCTCAAAACAGAAAACAAAAACAAAAACAAAAAACATTTCTTATGATTTTACTTAAATATTACTTTTATTGTAGAAATATGTAGAACTGAGTTTCCTGTAGGAAGATGCAGGCTAAAACTCAAATATATATATTTCAGGACACCTAGGTGGCTCAGTCGGTTAAGCATCCGACCCTTGGTTTCAGTTCAGGTCATGATTTCATGGTTCGTGAGTTCAAGCCCAGGTTGGGCTCTGTGTTGACTGCACAGAGCCTGCTTGGGATTCTGTTTCTCTCTCTGCCTCTCCCCCACTTGCACAGTCTCTGTCTCTCTCAAAATAAATAAATAAACTTAAAAAAAAGTATTTTCATGTATTCAAATACACATTTTTAACATGGTCAGAAAATCTCATTTACATAATTATTCTTTATAATTAATATATAAATGAGCTATAAAATTTAAGGTGATAATTTAATCTCCCTAGCAAACAATAAACATGATACATTATTTTTCTGCACAGTGTTTAAGTTCTTATATGGCATGTTTATTGGTAGTTTCTGGTATGTTTATTGATAGTTTACTGATAATTCTTATTTGATATGTTTTTGATAGTTTCAGGTATAGTTTATTGATATATAAATACATATATAATATATATTTTATTAAATAGGTACAGTTTGTTAAAACAATATATATATGAAAATACATTTTTTGCATAGTTAAAATAAGTGATTATCATGAAGAGATATGTTTTTCTTTAAGATGATTATTAAAACAATGACCAGTCAATAGACACTACTCTGGTTTAAAAACAATAAATTATCAGGGGTACCTGGGTGGCTCAGTCGGTTAGGCATCCGACTTCGGCTCAGGTCACAATCTCACAGTTTGTGGGTTCAAGCCCTGTGTCAGGCTCTGTGCTGACAGCTCAGAGCCTGGAGCCTGCTTTGGATTCTGTGTCTCCCTCTCTCTCTGCCCTTCCCCTGCTCACACTCTGTCTGTCTCTCTCTCTCTCTCCAAATAAATAAACGTGAAATATGTTTAAAAAATAAATAAAAACAATAAATTATTAACAGAGTTACAATCTATACTTATTTATTAGCTGTGGTAATCACACGCTTTCTTTATACCCATGGATATTAAATCTCTACTTTCTATTGTATTCTTTTGTTCTTTGTGTGATTTTAGAAACACAAACTACCAAATAAGATGCCAGTCTCCTCTGGTCAAGCCTCTCTAGGCCTTAATAATCAGAATCCATAAAGAGGAGTCATTGAAGGGAGGTAATAAGAACTTATTACTTTTGTCCAAGGTATTTTTCCTATAGCTAACTCCAAACAGCAGAGATCGCCAGTTGTTTAGGCATTTTTTACTTACTAGCTGGTGGGATGGTAAAGATTACCCATATATTTTGCCAAGTCATTTACCTAGTGAAACAAATGAGCATCTTCTGTCCAGATATTTAACTGTATAATTGTTCTTTACACGCAGATGTGTGCTTATCTGAGGAATTGATGAAATAGTCAACTCTCTCCTAATTAAGCTTATGAAGAGTCCTGAAGTCGTAAACAACAATAAACAAAAACAAAAAACGTAAAACTTGCTTTTATTTAACATCGAATCAGATTTTTGAACTTCTATTTTTAAGTTTTGCAAGTGTTCCTTCTTCCTTTTCTGGAAAAGAAGCCATTCCTATATATAATGGCAGGGAATACAGTCAGAACTTTCTCGTTTGTTAAATTATCAGTTGATAGATCATTTCTACCACCTAGCAGGCCACAGAGGAAGGAAGTGCCAGGCAATCTTCAACCATTATGGCTGTAGGATCTAGAAGGTGATCCTGAATCCGTTTCTTTGTCTCTTTCTGACATCCAGTCTTTAGACATTTCTTTCTACCTTAGTCATAAAATATTTCACTCCTACAGAAAATCCAAGAGACTAAGATGACAAATAACTATACACCTTCCATCCGTTTCATAAATCTTAATGTTGCTATATTTGCTTCAAATATTTTCATTTTATGTTATTTATTTATTTAGAGAAATAAGGTCTAAGAAATATAGTTCCAACCCTCTTAGTATAATTCCCTAAGCACATTCCCCAGCCTACTCCTGAAAAATGTTAACTGCTATTCTTAATTTGTGGTGCTGTAATCCAAGAATGCATATGTACAATCACCAAGATTGTTTGCATGTTTTAAACATTTTTATAAATCTTCCCGTACTGTAGTGGTTATCATTCCACAACTTGTTTATTTTAATTGTAAACTGTTTCATAATTTCATACATTTGATTCATACAGCTCTGGTTCATTAATTTCAACTACTGATTAGAGTTGAATTTCATGAACATTTTGTAATACCTATGAATTCCTTAGTAGATATTCTGGCTTTTGTGAATTTTTTACTATTTCAAGTAATACTAAAATGAACCTACTTTCAGAGGTGCCCTGGACACTTGTGCAAGAGCTTCTGAGGGCTGTCTAACTCGACTGCCAGGTGTGTATGCCCTCAGCTTTGCCACGCATGGTTCCATTTGTTCTCCAAAGTGGTTGTACTACATTAAAGTCTCATTACCTATGTATGAAGGCTTCCTTTCCCTGTTACTCTGTAACATTTGGTACCGTAGGGCTCTTTGACAAACGAAGAGACCTCATTTTTGGAAACTTTGTCCCCTTTTGTGTATTTTCTCTTTAGATATTTTGCCCCAAAGGATAACTTCATTCATCCTTCTCCTTCTGCTATGTAATTATTTTATTTGCTTCCAATTCTAAATATATTTAATTTATCTACTTATTTATAGATACAGATAGATTTATGATCCTTTAACATTTGTTGCTTAATTTAATTGCATTGAGGTCAGATCATAATATATTGTTAAAATGTTCTTTGAAATTTATTTGAATTTACTCTTTGATTTAGTTTGAGGGCAATGTTTGTAAATTCAATGTGTCCTTTAATTGAATGTATAATCTAATTGGTTAGGTAGAGATTATGTAAATCTATTAGATCTATCCGTCTACCTCTCTCACCATATATCTATCTTTATGGGTGTGGGGATATCTTTTTAATTTTACTTTTCAAATTTAGTACATTCTTACCAAATTTTGTTGTAGGCATCAGCTTCCAAGAGAGACAAATTAAAATCTCTTATGTTTGCAGTTTTTGTTGGTTTCTACTTATTGCTTTGAATTTTCAAATTACAATTATGAAGCAGTGCTCTTAGATGCAAAAAGTCGGTGCTTTTTATATTTTGTTGGTGAAATTTTTCTTTGGTGACTCGATTTATATTACAGCATATTGATTTATATTATTTTTTATCTGTCTTCTTCTACTATAGCAGCTTTCAGTTGGTAATTTCTTGGCATATGTTTTTCAGTTAACCTGGTTTTTAGACTTTCTATCTGCTTTTGTCTTAAGAATGTTTAAAGCAGCCTATTATTTCACTATTTTAACAAAAGTTTTAAACACCCTCTTTTAATGGATTATTATTACCTGTTTATTTTACTGTGTTTATCAATCTATGTTGTCTCATTTACAATGTCATATTGTGTGTTTCTGCTTGACCAATGTAATCATTTTTAAATCATTGCTGCCTTTTCCCGCAGTGCCCCCTCACCAAGGTGCCCCTCCTTGCAAGATTATGCCTTCTAGTTCCACTAATGTCACTTTTACCAAATAACTTGATCTGCCCATGAAATTTGAGTGAAAGTAACTGTCACCTCTGAACAAAAGTACTGTGGGCCAGACTGCGATTTGCCATGAGCTCATCCTTCCCTATCACAAGAGATTCCCAGATAGGAGCTCCTCCATCATCAGCCTGAGTCACAGAGTGAAGATTTTATGGACCCAAACTAAGGCCAACCCATGGTAGACATTTAGTGGGAGCAAAAAACACACTTTTAATGTAAGTTACTGAGATATGGGGGTCATATTCTAGCACGGTAAAGATCTCTTAAAACTGATTGAAATAATGATCCTATCGTTCACTATCTTCCCATTCTTTCCACCCTTCACTTGGTCAGCACTTAAATAGAGGAGGTTTTCTATCTTCCCTTTTCTTTTCCTCTTCTAGTTGGGAAGCTTCAGATTACATTCACAACTCTTCCAATGGTTGTGCTTAAGTTTCCAGCCCACAAGGAACTTAGCAAGCAGTAGGTAACTACTCGTCACTCCTCCTCCACTACTGTGGTATTCCTGGCTCGATTTTTAACTTCATTGTTATTTTAAACCACACATAATAGTCTTTATTTTCTTTTATTTTTTACTGTCAGCAATTTATAGAATTTACGAATATGTTTTATTAATCTGTCTAGGTCTATTTGTTTTCACTTTTGATTACTTTCTTCCTCTGGTTTACCGCTCCTTGCCTAGTGATTTGATGGTTGTTCGGATGTTGCTGCTGGGTCTCCTCTGTAGAACTAACTCTTATAACAACAGGTTGTGGCTACTGCCTCCATGCTGATATCAGAAATCTCAAAGTACCAGTCCATATCAGCAAGTAGCTTTGCTCAAGTCTTGATTAATATGTTGTGTTTTTGTCCTCCTATTCATTAAGCCTGTGTTTCCACATGAACCTCAGCCCCAAGAGGAATGCTATAATGCATTTTTCCCCAGCCAGGGCCGTTGTGAACACTGCATGGTTGTGAATTTTGTGTTTGGAACAAACATCTCAAGCCTTATAACTACTCAGAGAAAAGGACTTTTTTCTTCCCTTGTAAAATACCCTACCAACCCCTGACCCCCAACCAAACTTACATCTAAGGAGAGAAACTTTTCCTAATTTGCACAAAGTTCCTATAGGGCTTAGTGGAAACTAGTTTCCACCTTCGTTTAGCAATTTTCATTCCTGTTATTCCTCAAGAGCTAACTCCCAGCTGCCATTCTCTGCAGCTCCATTCATCTCTTTGGATTTCTTGTCCTTGGAAATAGAAATCTTTTTAAGCCTGGCTTTGGTTGTTAAACTTTTCTCTTTGTAAATGCTACCTGCCATTCAGCTGTGTGTAGAGCAGAGTAACTCTTCAGAGTGTATACTTGCTACAATCATAATGAATGACATTTGAATTCTCTCATAATTCCTCTTTTGAGCAATGCTCCCACCTTCTGATTTGATGTCCCCGTCCTCCTCCTTTGTGAGACATCAATTCACCCCACATGAGAAAGGAGTCTTGACATTCTTACACTTTTTATTTTGTACACTTAGCTGTCTTTGCTTTAGCCAGATTTTATTAGAGCTTTTTCTAAACCAAGTACTGGTTTTGCTTGGGAAAAGGCTGGATTCCAGTCTTGTGAAATAGGGAATGAGAGCTCAAAATCCAGTTAACTTTATCCACCAAGTATAACAAGGACTCCTTTCCTCCTAAGTGGACCAACACCTCCACGCAATAAGTATAGATTTTCTTCCACAGAAAACACAAACTTTGTATTTTATTTTATCTATTGTTTTTGAAAACACAAAGTTCTTCCATGAGGAAAGTCGCTGATTCTAATTAGCATTCCTAGTTTCTTTCTTCCCCTACCTCACCGTGTGTGTGTGTGTGTGTGTGTGTGTGTGTGTGTGTGTGTTTGTAAAAACAATACTGGCATTATTGTGGCTGAGGGAGTATTTCCCTCCTTCGGGGTTTGCTTCCATGTCAAGCCTCTATATCATCTAAGAGTGTCTTTGGCTGACCTCTCAGAGACAGATGGCACTCCCCCAAACTGCCTTTCTAGTACTTAGGATGTTTGATGGTTCAATGCATACGGCCCTCTGTGCGTGGTGGTCTGTATCTCCTCAAAACAGATAAGAAAACTACTCTGTACAATATGAAAATCCATCTCTCCCATTGTTCTGTCCTGTAATAACCCCCATCTTTAAAATTCCTGTAATGTTTTCTTCTTCTCTATTCATTTGGTTAGACACTCCTGTGGTTCCTATATTCCCAAACTCCTAACAGATGTTTCCATTGCCTGTTCTAACTAGGCTCGATGCAAACTTTGAGCTTAATACAGTCTCAGTGTTTGACTTTTGGGGATATCTGGGACAGACAGATCAAAAAGTTTTCTTAAAACCCTTACTTTTGGTGACTCACATTTGATCTGACTTCTGATGCCTGATACAGAAGACCCTCTGTCCTGACTTATTTCTCTAGTTTGGCACATGTCAGTGCTGCAAAGTCCATTCCCTGTTAGGAAAGAAGTGTCTCCTATTTTGGAAGGGTACAAATAGCCCAGTTTGAACCAGGATAATGTTGTCCTCTGCTAATATCACTCTTGGAGCAAGAAAATAACTAATTTGACATTTGTCACTGTCCATAAATTAGAAATTAATTCTTACAGTCATGGAAAATATAGCTCTTCAGAGGTCAGATTAACAGCTATCCTGTTTATTGATATCAAAAGTATTACTAATATTCTCATAATTTATTACTTATGACATTGTTATAAACATAAAAGGAAAAGATAATTTTTTTGGTGTGTATTAGTTTTCTATTGCTGTGTAACAAATTACCACAAACATAGCAGCTTTAAAATGATACCCATTCATTCTTTCACAGTTGGGACAGCTCAGAATGCTGTGTGGGATTGGCTGGCTTCTCTTCTGAGGTTCTTAGAGGGCTAAAATTGAGATGTCCTCCAGGTTGGGTTCTGATACTATGGTTCTGGAGAACAATTCACCAAGCTCATTCAAGTTTTCGACAGAATCTTTTTCCTTGTAGTAGGCATCTGAGGTCACCATTGCCTTGCTGGCTGCCAGCAGTGGACCTCTCTCTTCCCCTAGAGGCCATCCATATTCTTATGTACCTTCGCTCATCTTCAAACCAGAAACCAAGTACCCAAGTCCTTCTCACTCTTGGAATTTTCCCTTACTTCCTCTTCCGCAACCAGCAGTAGAGCATTCTGCCTTTATAGGGCTTGGGTGATTAGATTAGATCCAACAAGATAATTCCCTTTAGCACAAAAAAGTAAAATCTTCATGGGAGTAACACTGGGGGGTAACACAATTCTACCTGAAACAGTATGCATTCATTTAGAGAGCATAAATCCATTGAATACATGCTCTATGTATTACATTCCAATTCTCTGCTAAAGACTCAAGAGAACAAGATGAATGAGAAGCTGAAGGTGTGTCACAAACCAAGGATTATGAGTAACCAACTTCTGTGCAGCTAAAGGTCCAATAAAAGGATTCAAAATACAATAGTAGATCGTGTTTTCATTTTCTTTGGATCTACACCCCAAAGTGGGTTTGGTGGATCATATGGTAGTTCTGTTCTTAATTTAATTTTTGAAGAAACTCCATCCTGTTTTCCATAGCGGCTGCACCAGTTACATTCCTTTTAAAAATGCTAAAGGGTCTCCTTTTCTTCACATCAATTCTAACACTCATTACTTCTTGTTTTTTTGATGATAGTCATCCTAAGAGATGACACATCCTAAGAGGTGTGAGGTGATAATAGCTGTACATTTATTTTCATTGCAGCATTATTCACGATAGTCAAGATATGGAACACCCTAAGCGTTCCTCAGTGGGGATGAATGGACAAAGAAGATGTGGTATGTATACAAAATGGAATAGTATTTAGCCATAAGAAAGGACATTCTGCTGTTGGCAACAACATGGATGGACCTTGAGAGCATGATGCTAAGTGAAATGAATCAGACAAAAGGACAACATTGCATGATATCACTTACAGGTGGGAAATAAGAAAGTCAAACTCATAGAAAGAGACTAGAATGGTGTTTACCAGGAGCTGGGGTGTTGGGGAAATAGAGAGATGTTAGTCAAAGAGTACAAACTTTCAATTATAAGATAAATAAGTTCTAAGGATCTAATGCACAGAATGGTGACTACAGTTAGTAACGTGTATTAGATACTTGAAAGTTGTTAAGAGGGTACATCTTAAATGTTCACATCATAAAAAAGAAATGATGAGTATGTAACATGATACAGGTGTTAGCTAATGCTATGGTGGTAATCATTTTGCAATAAATAAGTGTATCAAACCAACACAGTTGAACAACTTAAACTTATCCAACATGTCAATTATATCTCAATAAAGCTGGAATTAAAAACATAATAATAAATGAATAAAATATGGATGTGTTACCAAATGTCTTTAGCCAAAACATAGAAAGAAAATGAAAACAGTGGCATGCAATAGCATTTGCTGGTGCCATGAGAGTAACAGGTGCAGAATTCTAGGGAGCTTAAAAAAGAAGTGGTTCATTCTACCAAGGAGCTGCTAAAGCATCGAAAGTTTCCCAAGAAAGACAACACACATCTGCTTTCGAATGACAAGTAAGTTATTATGAAGTTTGCAAAGTAGCAAGGACATTCTATGACAGGGATTCTGCATAAGCAAGTCAGAGGTAAGACATATATTGACCTGTTTGCAGAAACTAATGAGCCATACAAAGGAAGTGAAGATGATATAATAATTTACTCACATTACTGTTGGAGTCTCCATGAGTCATAACCCTCGCTTTGATAAAGAACAATGATGTTCTTTGGATAGGAAGTCATTTATTGGCATGGCGTTTCTTGTGTCAAAATCCGTCAGTTGGGGGGTGCCTGGGTGGCTCCGTCGGTTGAGCGTCCGACTTCTGCTTGGGTCATGATTTTGTGGTTTTTGGGTTCCAGCCCCGCGTCGGGCTCTGTGCTGACAGCTCAGAGCCTGGAGCCTGCTTCGGGTTCTGTGTCTCCCTTTCTCTCTGCCACCTCCCCCCTGACTCACACTCTGTCTGTCTCTCCTTCAAAAGTAAATAAACTTTAAAAAATTTTTTTAAAAAATCCGTCAGTGGCCTAATGCTTTTTTATAATAGCAAATCTGAACCCTTTTAGCTCAATAACAATATATTTAATAATAACCCAGTTGCAGTTCTCCAAATCAGAACGCTTGGTTTTTACGTGTTAAAAAAAAATCCCATTTTCTAATTGGTGTAATTTTCTATTATACTAAGACGTGTTTCCACATATCATCTTACATTCTCTCAAGCTTTCTCTTTCTTGAAGTACCTCGTCTCCTCACTTCTCCTTACTCAACTTCTGCTCTTTAGAGCATAATTCACATTTCTACTCTCTGAAGCCATCGTCGTCTTCACTGATTTTCCCATTTTTAAAATTTCCTTTCCATGAAATTTCTATTGTACTTAACTAGCACTTAAATAGATTCTGATCTTTTTTTAAAAAAAATAGATTTTATTTTTAGATCCACAGCAAAACTGAGCACCAGGTACAGATAGAGCCCATATACCATCTCTCCCCTCCATGCACACAACCCCCCTCACTCCCAGCTTGACCCACCGGAGGGGTACATTCACTACAATTGATAAACCTACGTAGACACATCATTATTACCAAAGTCTCAAGTTCACATTAGGATTCACTTTTACTGTTGCACATTCTGTGGGTTTGGTCAAACGTATAATGACATTTATCTACCAGGTATCATACAGAGTAATTTCACTACCCTAAAGATCCTCTGTGCTCTACTTATTCATACCTCCACCCTCACCAGCTCCTGCCAATCATTGATTTCTCTACTGACCCGGACCGTTTTATTTCTTTCTCTGTTATTTTCTTTGCACAATATGTGGCTTTCTGATTTGATGACAGATTTTATACATCACCTTTGTTGATCTTTGTGCAAATTAACAAATATGCGTGTTGCTCAAGGGTCAGATTAGGTGTTCCATAAGGCTTCAGGCTTCCCAAAGCCATCCTTCCCTTCAAATTGACGCAAAAGTGTTTGAACTCCCAATCCACAACTGGTGGTGTACTTTGGGTGTTTATATTTTCCCTTATGGGTAATATCAAGCTTCCACTGACTTGCTAATGCCATCTCCATCTCCAGTCTCCAGGATGTACTGTGCTGCCTGCTTTCCATAAAATGTCACCTTCAAGCTGGATACCACAATAATCTATTTACTCTCTGGAGGATCACAGCAAGTTGTTTTATTTTTTATTTTTATTTTTTTTAATCCTGGATAAATGGGAAACCACTATATTTATTATTTATCATCTAAAAGTTAGATATTGGTGGGGCACTCGGGTGGCTCAGTTAGTTAAGCATCTGATTCTTGATGTCGGCTCAGGTCATGATCTCATGGTTCATGAGATGGACCCTCGTGTTGGACTCTGTGCTGACAGCACTTGGGATTCTGTCTTTTCCTCTCTGCCCCGTCCTCGCTCCTTCTTCCTTTCACTCTCTCAAAACAAATAATATAGACTTAAATTTTTCTTTTAAATAAAAACTAGATATTAGTAACACAAATTTTTCAAGTCATTGCTACTAAAGATTACCCAACTTAGAGCTCCCCATTCCCACAGTCTTTCTAAATCCCTTTTTTGCTCTCTCTGCCCACAGGCCTTTTAACGTTGTAGCTGGCGGCACAGCATGGTACTTTATTATTCAGAGTACATCAGTTCTTGATGGCATCATACCCTCCTCGCATATATGAAGCCAGCTCCGTTACCTGTGTTTATTTCAGCCAGCGGAGCCCTCTGCTCCTTGCTAGCTCACCAAATCCCCCGACATAAAAATTACTGCTTTGCTTCACCTTAGGTCAGGTCACATGCTTAGACCGGGCCTCTCCAATTTATCCTGTGTGAGCTAAAGGGAGGTCGTGTAAGGATTTATGATCCTCCAGGCAAAAGAATAATGGAGGGACTGCTCTTCCAATTATATTTATTAATTAAATTAAAGGTGAGCTTCGCCCCTACAGAAAGGTGAGATTCTAAAACTAATGATGAGGACAGTTCCTTTCGTGTGGGCTGATTTTTTTTTTCTCTTGAATACTTCATTTACTGGAGCTGCAACTCGTTCTGTTGCCAATAGGAATTCTTGCCATACAAAGGTAGGAATGTGGTCCTGAGAATTTAATTATTCCTACAACAAAATTCCTGTTTTATTGAATATAAATAGGTATGCCTAGTTATGTTAGAGATTTTGTAGTACTTAAATACCAATAATTATTCAAACAGATTTATTGAAGTTTAATGGCAATGTAATAATAATGTCGGTATGTTTTATATGCAATAGTTGTTACACCTCATTAAACAGGTTGGTAAATGATCCATCGCTGTTTAATTAACATGCAATGACTATGTTATTAAATCTTAAACTGTAAATTAAATCCTGATTTGAGACACTTAAATTTAAAGTGTGATTGAAAACTTCTTTGGGCATGAGCCTCCAGAGTCCCTTTCATTTTCCATGGTTCCTTCCTGCCCTACTCACATCCCACACCATACCTTTGGAACTGGAAGGTGGACTGCACTTAATTTGTGTGGCTTAATTTTTCTGAATGAAGAAAGGCATGCTTTTCTAGTAGCTCAGCAAATTGTGAATGGAGAATAAATTTTATTTCAATCCAATTTCTTACATATGGAAGAGTACTTTTTAAAATATATATTTAGGAAAAGAAATGGCCGAACATTTTACAACCATTCCCTCACACATTTATAACAGGTTATTTTGCAAGCTTGGTAAGCTTTATTTGGCTAATTCAGAACTAAATATTCATCTATTTGCCAACACAAAGATCCATGGTACATGTAGGAATCTTCAATTTTTGATGAACAAGCTGGCTATAAAAATAGTTTGATGTTTAAAAAAAAAATTAAAAAAAAAATAGTTTGATGTTGAGTAGTCAAGTGTAGTTTATTTTATTTTTTTAATTTTTATTTACTTTTGAGAGAGAGAGAGAGAGAGAAAGAGAGAGAGACAGAGTGCAAGCATGGGAAGGACAGAGAGGGAGACACAGAATCCGAAGCAGGCTCCGAGCTGTGAGCACAGAGCCCGATGTGGGGTTCAAACTCACGAACCGAACCACGAGATCATGACCTGAGCCAAAGTCGGATGCTTAACAGACTGAGCCACCCAGGCACCCCCCTCTATTTTTAATAGAATCAAATCGAAGTTTGTATGTATCTCAGAAATATACAGAGTTGAGATTTTCTGGAGCAAAATTTGGAGTTTGCTTGATATGGCCCAAAGAATATCAATAAGATATTCTCCAGATATTGTATAACTTTTACATCTTCTTTTGTGTTTTTCTGTTTTTCTACCTTGTAGTATGCAAAACAGATCCCTAGTGTTAGAATTTATGTTCCGTGCGTCTTTTCTCCAATGCTGACCTATAATAGCTTTCAATAATATTTTAGCACTGTATAACACAAAACATCCTGAGATTAGGGAAAACTGAAATTTCAAATAACTTCCAATGTCTTAGATACCGTTGAACTATTTTCCCATAATTCTTTGGATAATATGAACAGTGCTAGAAGGTGTGTGAATTTTCACTTACAGTTTTTTAAAAATTTGAAAAAGATATTTAGTAAAGCCTATTCAATATACCTGTATATAAGACTATAGTCCTCTTTTCTGTATCTGTATATTGAGGAAAAAAAACCCAATCAGGTATTACAGTATAATAATTGCAACATTTTGTAGGACAGCATAATGAAAACGTACTCTCATGAAACTTTATAAACACAAAAGAAAAAGTGTTTCACAAATTCTTCCTGCACTAAACCATTTGTGCATGTATGCTCAAAGTGTTAATCTTGGAATTAACAGTTTGCCTGGAATACTTTCTGAACACTCCCTACCACTGTCACCATCCCACATCTCATCATATCTTTCTGATGAATATCTCCTCTTTCAAAAGTCAACTCAACATTGAATAATTGTTTTTAAGTAGGCCCTATGCCCAACGTGGGGCTTGAACTCATGAACCCAAGATCAAGAATTGCATGTCCTACCAAATGAGCCAGCCAGCCACCCCAACACCAAATATTTTTTATAGCCTTTTCTTGTCCTCCTGTACGGAATTAACTTCTTCTTTGGGACTGCTCCCTCCAAGATACTACACTCCGCTACTGTTGATCAATAGGGCAGTAGGAAATACTTCTGTATTTCCATGGTTGCCTCTCCCTAATTGACTGGAGGCAATCTGCAGGCACAACCCATGCCCAATCGTCTCAAATCATGAGCCCAAGTAGAATGATAGACACATAGTAAGAGCTCAACATTTTTAGTAAATAAACATTTACTTCTATGATACTATGTATAAGCATCCACAGAGATTACCATTCTGACATTTCACCTCCTTAATTGTATTTGTCCCGTGGTTCTGCCTATGTGAATGTGCATCATATTTGAGATTCTCTCCATCTTGTTTTTTATCAAAACCTTTTTATGGAGTTGCCACCTGTCATTTTACATTGGTATAATTCTAACAGAGTCTCTGCTATGAGAGGTGCTTAATATCCCATCTGTCATTGTGGGACAGGGCTTCCTCTAGGCAGGCTCTGAAGTCATTCCCTCATGTCGTACATGGTCTTAGCCTTGTTGGAACTTAATAAATATTTGTGAATTAGAGGTAGACTGGAAGTATGTATGAAAAACACATTATTTGACCGTAACAATATAAATAAAAATGGTCCAATTAAACTATGAACCTCAAAAATAGTGTAATATTCAGATTTGCATTTGTAATAAAGCACCCCTTTATGCATGCATTTCTCCAAGATGGAAATCATTATTACAGAATTTTGTTAATTTGAATTTTGACTCTCATTTTAACTTAAAACTTAGGATGGAATTAAAATGTATATTTTCTTATGTAAATGTGTAATTGCATTGCAGTTATGGATTTACTGGTTTCTTTTCTGTCTCTACCAATGGAAGATAAAGTCCACAAGACTGATTTTTCGCTGCTGAAACTTGTCTGCCTAGAATAGTGGCTGCTTCATAAATACACATGGAAACCATGAAGATCCAATTTCTCTTTGTATGGATTCTGTTTAAATACAAAACGTGTGCAACAGTTTGCATTTACATGGTATGTTTACATTATTGCTTTTAGTCCTATGTAATGGCTCTGTACGGTATGTAATTCAGATTTCGTTCACATAACTTCCCACATAAGGAAGGAGGTAAATGTTAAGCTACCTCTCCAAATTAACGGGGCCATATAGTAGCAGAGCTGGCAATAAAGCTAACGTGCTCCTATTTTCAATTAAGGGAAATCTCAATCTTACCAACATAAAGAACTGCAAATTCACTTACGTTTGTGAAAATACGGTTTTCCTATTTCTAGTGTCCAAATACACAACTTGGTAAAGAGTACCTAAATTTGACAGACATCTTAAGAAAATTCTTCTACTATCTCTTTTCTGAGCTCTGTTTCTCTCTCTCTCTTTCTCTCCCTCTCTCTGTCTCTCTCTTTATATATTTACAACTAATTCACATAGATTGTATATAAATACACATAAATACTTTCTTATATTTGGGTATGTTCGGTAGCACTTTTTCTTCATAACTATCTTCCTTTTGAAGGGACTTACAATATTTGAGAAAAGATAAAGTAATGATTATAGACTCAGGGAGGCATATTCTTATTTGCCAGTGCCTGGAGAGAATACCACTGGACTTTCCATGTGATTACTGAATCTCACGCTAAAATTTCTGAGAGCTATATTCATATACAATTGAAAACACCTGACAATGAAGGGCCTTGTATGCAAAGAGGAGAAGCACAAGAGAAGACTGATTAGCATGACAGTCTGAGAAGTTCTGCTAACCCGTTTCTGACTAACACTGGTGAAAATTACTTAAAATATAATAACAACAAAAAATAAAGCCTCCGGGAATGATCCTAAAGGAAAATAACACATGAATAAATATCTATTCATGGAAATCTATGAAAATTTGGTAAAGAGAGGAAAAAGAATGTGGTAAGAAAAGCAAGAGTCAAATGGGATGATAACATCCTCAAAGTGATAAGAAATGATCTACCAAGAATCCTACATTTAGGAAAGTTCTCTTTCAAAAAGGAAGGCAGAATTAAAATAAATATGGTAAAGCCTAGTCATCCCCTAAAAAGTGTTTTCAAAAATATATGGTGAAAAAAATAATTCAAATGGATCATAGATCCAAATGTAAAAATGCAAAGCTATAAAACTCCTAGAAGATAATGCAGAATTCCTAGATGGCCATGGGTCTGGCACTGACTTTTTAAATAGAACACCAAAGTTTTGCTCCTTGAAAGAAATAATTGATAAGCTGGACTTCATCAGAACTAGACCTTTGCTGTGTGAAAGACAACCTCAAAAGGATGAGGAAACAGGTGACCACTGAGAGAAAATATTTGCAAAAGATAGATTTTGGTATCCAGTACATACAAAGAATATCTAAAGCTCAACAATAAGAAAATTAACAACTTGATTTAAAAATGGGCCAAAGTTCTGAACAGACACCTGATGAAAGATACACAGCTGATAAATAAGCATATGAAAAATGTTCAACATATCTCATTAGGGAATTGTGAATTAAAAAAAACACACACACAGTGAAATCCTCTACACATCTATCAGAGAACGGCTAAAACCCAAAAGAACGGCAACACCAAATGCTGATAAGGATGTGGAGCAACAGGAAGCGTCATGCACTGCTGGTGGGAATGAAACACGAAACAGCCACTTTGGAAGACGGTCCGGTGATGCGCACGGAATTAACCATTCTCTTACCATAGGATTCAGCAGTCCTGCTCCCCGGTATTTTCACAAGTAAGTTGAAAGCATGTCTCCACACAACCCTTCACATGGAAGTTTATAGCAGCTTTACTCATAATTGGCAACACCTGTGAGCAACTCAGGTATCCTCTAGCAGGTGAATGGAGGCACAGACGTTGGTACATCCATACAATGGAGTATTATTCAGTGCTAAAATGAAAGGAGCTATCAAGCCATGGAAAGACATGGAGGAATCATCAATTAATATTGCTAGATGAAAGAAGTGAATCTGCAAAGGCTAAAAAGTTAAGTGACATTCTGGAAAAGGCAACGCTATGGAGACAGTAAAAAGATCAGTAGTTGCCACAAGCTTAGGGGGAAGGGAAGGATGGGTGAATTGGCAGAGAACAGATGAACATTAGGGCAGCAAAACTATTCTGTTATACTATAGTAGTTGATTAGTACAATAATGGATGCTACAGTATGTTAATATATATTAGTCCAAACCCACAGAATGTACAACACTAAGAGTGAACCCTAATGTAACTATGAACTCTGAGGGATAAGGGTGTGTCAACATAGATTCATCAATTTGAATAAATTTGTAAGGGATGTTGATAATGGGGGAGGCTATGTATGTGTGAAGGCAGGGAATATATGGGCTGTGTCTAACTTATGGTCAATTTTGTAGCAAACCCAAAATCCCTCTAAAAAAATTAGGTCTATTAAAAATCTTCAAAGAAATTAAAATGTTAAAAAGAGAGAGGATCATTATATAAATAAATAAAAATTTCCTTCCACAAAATTTTTATAAAATGTATTTGGTGTTAAATATATGCATGACATCCTGTTTTTTTGTGTTAGGGACTCAAAGTTAAAGCATAGGTGAGTTTTGTCTGCAAGATGCTCACGTTTTCTTTAGCCATACAAAACATATACACATGCAATAGTTTTCCTAGGTCATGTAATGGTGACTACCATAAGGAAGATTTAAATGAAGTTCTATGGACCTTCAAAAGAAGAAGTACTTCTTCCAAGGAAAGTTCTTTGGGGTAAGTGGCATTATCACTGGTCTTGAAAAGAAGGAAGGATTCAGGAATATATATAAATGGTGAAGGTCTTTCCTGGTAGAAGGAATTGGAAAAGTAAAGGCATGTGGTTTAGATAGTGGAGGTTTAAGAACATATGCAAACCAAAATGTAGGATTCCATTCAGAGAGAAAGAAAGCTTGACCATGGAAAACCGAGAGGGGAAGATTGGAGTAGTCAATCATCTGAACAGGTGGGGCAGTGAACAGGCTAATCCCAGATGGAAGGAGAGATACTTCTTTCTCTGAGACAAGAAGAGGATGAATAAGTATTTGAAGTATATAGAAGTTGAAGAAATAGAATTCAGATACCTTTAAATAATTTATTTCACTAAAATATGAAGCAGCATCATTGGCAAGCGATCAGAGTGGTTTGGATATAGTTTAAGGCTTGAGATCCAGAAAAGCTTCAAAGAATGTACGGGAAATAATTGTGACAAATATCCTATTAGAGACCATTTGAAGACACAAGTCTCCCATGTACAGTTGAGCAGATTGTGGCTGCAAAACAGTGCCCAGATGAGATGCCAAAACGAGGGCCTGGAGGCGTGGACTCAGCCTGTGCCCACTCCAAACAGCACCTTTCTTCAATTCACAGAAAGGTTCCAAATGGGCAAGTAGTGGCCCTGAAAAAGATCTAAAGTGAAACTGATGTTCAGGTTTTATTAAAGACCTAAACTCTTAAGTGAACCTAGAGTACTTAAGAGCAATAATTTGTGCCTTTGTGTTAAAAATGTAACCAAAAATTTTAAAAAGGGTACCACTTAAGTTCCTTTCACCCTAGAACTAGAGCGCAATGAGGCATTTCAGAACCATGGTATCTAAATTCCGTACAGGAAGAAGCAGTCACTTTTAAAAAATAGGATTTCCTTCCACCTTAGTTATGTTGGCAACATTCCCAAAGCTATTGAGAGGTGTAAATAATTTGCCAATATATTTACAATGTGGATTTAATTAGATAAAATTTCACTTTAGTCAAATAGCTTTTCGAAATCACAGCTTGGTTTGGGCATCCTATCTTGAAAACATAGCTGGTGTTTTCTGGAAATTCTTAATGAGCGGTCTGCTAGGCAAATTCTAAATAAAAGACATTCTTCAGATGCTCTTCGGATGCTATTTTAGGTAAATTGTGTCTTTCAGGAGTAATTCAAGTTGTTGAAAGTTAAAGGCATTAATCGTACTTAGATGGACATAATTTCAATACTGAGGGCAACACTCAACCATCTAATTTATGATACCTATGCATCAATCAGAAATGAGGACAATCAATCTTACCCCATTTCATTGGGGATATAGAGAGATGATGCAAATACAAGGAAAGAAAGAATATCTTGCCCTTTTACAACCTACTTTGTTACCATGAAATGTCAAACTATACACAACGTACTATTTCACTTCTGAATTGTAGAATTCCCAGACTAATAAAACTTAAGTAGTTGAAAATGATTATGGCCTCAAAGGCACTTAGGTAGGCTGTAGAAATAATACCTTCTCACCTGTCCCTGGCCTGACCTGGTGGGTCCTGCAGGAGAGAAACCTAATTCAGATAATGCAGAACAGCATGGAGTCCCGAATGATCCCATCACATTGATTTTCAACTGGTGTCAATCAACTGAAATGAATGCACTTTTTATTTTGGCATTGTTTACCTCTTACACACTGAGACAACTGATTTGATTCAATCGTTGATTCTTCTCTGTGACTGCTATCCAGTGTAAATAGACTTTTCACTTCTATTTGGTGATGAACAAACAGCCTTGGACTGTGCACATCACCTACGTATTACCAGTCACTGTTCCTGGGCTGTCTAATGTACAGAAGTAGGGGGCTTCCAGATTAAATAAGTCCTCAAAGTAAATGCTCAATATAAATTCCAAGCATTTTTATCTTTAGAAAGAAGTATTTCTTTAAAGAAGGTGGTTTTATAGAATCTGGGCTTCCCTGATTTTCATACCACTTCTAGGAATACAGTACTTTTCTATTTAGTTACACTGGCTTTAGAACTTCCTGTATAATTACTCAATAAAGATGCAGTTTCCTTTATTTTTCCAATTGTTATATTTCTAGGTCTTTCCATAATTATAGGCACAGAGACCCAATTTGTTCCACCCTTTACTACTAAATTAATTAGCTATCTTTTCATAAAACTAATGTCACTTTAACTCTGTGGCTTTTTTTTTTCACTAAAAATGATAATAATCTCCATTATACTACAGAATATTTCCTTAAAAAAGAAGTCAATGAAGTTGTAAAGAAAATACTAAATACTGCTATGCTGTCCCATTCTCCCTCCATTGTCCCAAATCACTCTTCCGGCTGTGAAACTGTCAGGCATAGCATGACATCTGCTAAAAATGAGTTCAACCCAGCATCTTGTCAGATGTAGTCCATGTTTTGTGTTCTCTGATCTTCTAAAAAGAACAAACAAATCCAGAGCGTAGGAAGGTACTTAGATGGCTTCTAGGGAAGCTGTCATTTCCATTGTAGCTTTGTTCTTTACTGCAGAGAGAGGCAGATACTAAAAACTGCCAGAAGAAAAGAGAAAAAATAAAGTAGCATCACCAGCATGTGGATAAGTGCCAAGTAGAGGAAGATGCTGGACCACAAGCAAAGATGGCTATAGGTGAAGATACAAAATAAGAAGAGAGTATCTGAATATTTTAGTGAATACTTAGAGCTAAGAGGATGGGGTAGCGTAAGGTGCAGAAATGTTTCATTACTAAAAATTATACTTAATGATGTTTAGCATTCTGGTTATAAAATGTTCAAATATTTGCCTCAAATATTCTCTCTGGTCGATAGAAATTATGGAGACACAAGCAAAATATGTCTGTAAATGTGTGTTTATGTGTATGTGTGTGTGTGTGCGTTTGCGTATAAATGACTCTATCATTCATTATGTTGAAGGGAACAAAATGCTTACAGTGTTGAACAACACATAGGAATCTATTTTCTACAAAATACTTGAGCACATATATACAAATATGTACAAGTATGCTCACAGCAGCATTGTTAGTGGTAGGAGAAAAAAGAAAACAATTGAGAGAGAGAGAAGAATTACACAATATCCACAAATGGAAAGCTGTGCAGCCATTACGATAACCGAATTAGATTCTGACTTAGAAAAATATCCACTGCATATTGTTAAATGAAATAGCAAGCCTCAGAACAAAATGAAGAATCTGATCCCAATTTGTTTAAAGACCCAAACGAAATTGTAGCTGAACATAAAGATGCATATTTATGTGCACAGAAAAATTCTCCAAGGATAATAAACACAGAACCATTAAGGGGAAGAAGGAAGAAGGCAGAGGAGGGCATACACTTTTTACTACATACACTTACATATTATTTGAATTTGTTAAAGCAAGCATGTTTTTCTTGTTTAATTTAACTAAAACAAAAAGATTAAAAGAAAAGCGTACATTTTGTTCTTGGGGTAAGTGAATTTTTGCATAGTTCTGAGGGGAAGGAAAAGTGTCAGACTTCTACATAGACCCTTCCATTTATATTTTAGTACCTCTGGCCTTTTTTTAAAGGTAATAAATATATGTAGTTGATGACTACAGAGTGACTTATTCATTCTTTGTCTTTGCTTTGAAGTCAAGAAATATTTGTGTTCTCCTCACCACATGCCTCCTTTCTGGATCCCCTGTTTTCCATGTGGTCTGTTACTACATCTTGGGATCTGCATATTAAACCCCAATTGTCTCCTGACTTTGAATTCCTTGATTAAAAGGGAATTAAATTATAGTACAGAGGGGTATCCAAGGTATATGTGTATGGAGCAGTGAGTTCAGATGTGGCACAGAGAGTTCTAGCAAAGTGTGTCTTCAAAGCAGACAAAAAAGCAATGTTCCGTGAGTTAGTTTAATGCAAAGAGATACGGGAAAGACACGTATTTATTTAATCTCTTTTGAAAAAGCAGTCATATGTTAGGAGAGACTTACATGTCTTAGATGACTTACATGTCCGAGTAGCTACTGTCCTTGTAAAAAATGTATATTGAGTTGCAAAAGCATCCACATGGCACTTTCAAATGTGTTTTGCAACTTGTTCCATGTGGTTGGCAGGTTCTGGCAAAGCATAAATTAACTACCCGTGTGTTTGTCATACCGTTACATATTGTAGCTATGTGACGACACGAACGAGTACTTTACTATTTTCAAAATGATTATATTCAATGACTGGATACAAAAAAACATTAAAATACACATAGCGATGGCACAGAGTTAGCTACACTGTGGTATCAAAATTATGTGTCAGGTGCACTAATGCCTGGATGGCAAATGTTGTCCATTTTCTTCTGTCTTCAGCACTGTACTGCCATTTGGACCTTCCTCCAACAACTACTTAAAATATTGGAATAACCATCTTATTCATCCCCCTACGTCCATTTTCTCTGTGATCCAAAATATGTCTCCCATTGCCAAACTAATCTTCCTTATGCCTAGTTGTTTTACAGAGTTCTAAAGTCTTCCATGTTTTGCTCTTTCCTGGTAAATTAAGAATAAACACCACATGGGGTGGGTGGCTCAGTCGGTTAGGCATCTGACTTCGGCTCAGGTCATGATCTTGAAGTTCATGAGTTCGGCCCTGCATCGGGCTCTCTGCTGCCGATGCAGAGTCCTCTTTGAATCCTGTCTCCCTCTCTCTTTGCCTCTTCCCCCACTCGTGTGCACGTGCTCTCTCTCTCTCTCTCTCTCAAAAATAAATAAACATAATTTTTTTTTTTTTTAAGAATAAACCCCACAGCCTACCACTGGAAGCTTTTCATCACAAGGATTCAACTTACTATCTCTGTCTTTGTTGTTCTATACCTTCTACCTGAAATCTGGATAGCCCTTCCCCACCACTGCCTTTTGAAGTTCAACCAAGTCTTTTTTATTTTTCTTTTTAAACTTTTATCTTTAATTGAAGTACAATTGAAGTTGACATGCAATACTATATTAGTTTCAGATGTAAAACATGGTGATTTAACAATTCTATACCTTATGAAATGCTCAGCTCAAGTGTAATTACCATCTGTCACCATACAAGGTTATTATAGTATTATTGATTATAGTCTCCATGCTATATTTTTCACCCTCCTGACTTATTTATTTTATAACTGGAAGTTTGTACCTTTTAATCCCTTCACCTGTTATGCACATCCCCTCTCCCCTGTCTTCTCTGGAAACCACCAGTTTGTTCTCTGTATTTATGAGTCTGTTTCTGTTTTTTCTATTTGCTCGTTTGTTTGGTTTTTAGATTCCACATATAAGTGAAATCATATGTATTTTTCTTTCTCTGTCTGACTTACTTTACTTAGCACAATGCCCTCTAGGTCTGCCCATGTTGTCACAAATGGCAAGATTTCATTCTTTTTTATGGGTGAGTAATTCAACCAACTCTTAATTTGTGCTCAATTTGCAGAGAGCCCAAGATTTCATAGTGGAGTGAGATATTGAACTGAGTCTTAATCTTCTATTTTCAGTTGTCTGAAATGGAAATAAATAGCTATATTTTGGGAAAGGGCACCAAGAACTTAGTGGTTGATAAATAATTCACAACTGTCTAATTTTTCCACTAATGACCATTAAATGCCAGATGTCTACCTTTATGTTTTAATTTTCATTTTTTTACTATTATGTTCTCTCCAGATCTCCCACTTGCTCTCCAAGATAGATTTAATGCTTTTTAGGAATAAGGGAATAGGGACAGATTCTGTCTGTTTAGTGTGTCTGTTATAGTTAAACAGTGCTAGGACATGGAAGCATATCATTCAGATTTCAGTCTTCTCTCTTATGTCACTTGTGAATCCCATTCAAAATCTTTGCCTTCTGTTTCCTCAGGCATAATATAGAGAGTATCAGACTTAGCTTGAAAGGCTCTCAGATAACTCAAAAGAAGTAATATATGTAAGATGCCCAGCACAGTGCGAGTAGTTGATGGATATTTGTTAAAAACGATTAACTGGCAGGTACAAATGATTATCTGTGTTACTCGCTCTGCATTTTTGAGTTAATTGCAATCAACACAGACCCATAGTGAACAAAAGAGTATGACTGAATGAAAAAGTAGCTGAACTTGTACCTGAAGTGCTTTTGCTCTTAAGATCCTTCCTTCATTGTTTCCCATGTTTCTGGCAAAACCTTTAATTCCTATCTCTTAATCAAGGGGGTTGTATCATGTGGTGATACATATGTACCATATTCTATAGTCATAGGGAAGTTCTCACTCTCTGAGCATAAATTGCAATTCAGAGTTTTCATATTCTTGTCTTTCACTCTTTATTTTGTGAGTAGTTTCATAATTTTTATCTTTGAGAAAAAGTTCGTATATAGCAGGCCCTCAACATGTTTTAGGAGAAGGAAAGGAAAATTATACCCCTTTTATGGCCTGGCATTTAAAAAACTACTTTCAGGGGCACCTGGGTGGCTCAGTCGGTTAGGCATCCAACTTCGGCTCAGGTCATGATCGCACGGTTTGTGGGTTCGAGTCCCGCATCGGGCTCTGTGCTGACAACTTGGAGCCCGGAGCCTGCTTCGGATTTTGTGTCTCCTTCTCTCTCTGCCCCTCCCCCACTTGTGCTCTGTCTCTGTCTCTCAAAAATAAATAAATATAAAAAAAATTTTAAAAACCACTTTCAATACATTATCTCATTTATTCCTTACTTCCATTTTATGGGATGACTACAGTTATCCTTATTTATACATGAAGAAGAAGGTAGCTTAAAAGATTAATGAGAGGAAAGGCTAGAATCCAAAACATATATCTGTTGGCTCAAATCCAGTCTATATCTTTCTATTTAATATTTGAAACTGTTTTGGATACACATTAGTTTAATGGGTCTATGACTTTGTAGGTCCAAAACCTATTTCTTGGATTTGGGAACATTCTAGGTATAGAGTAAGCTGATTCTATCAGGTTGTGCTGATTGCCCTTAAATAAAATAATTTTTAGGAAAAAATAGGTTAGTAGTTTTCAAACTCCTTGCTCTAAATGTGTGCACGTCTCTAGGTAAGCCTGCAAATATAGTTTTCTAATTTATGTTGTAATGTTCATTATGAAATATGATGATAATCTCTCAAAATTATGGCATTTTGAAATAAGCTTACAGCATTCTACATCTATAACAATCCCCAGGAACTAAAGATTATTCAAATTAAATAATTTGAAAAATCAAGTAAAAATTCCTCATATTATCTAATAATGGAAATAATATATAGAAATAGATTATGCTGAAATAAATTGCTACATACCAATAAAAAAAAACCCTCGGGTTCCCTCTTCCTTTCTCACTCTTTAAAAAATTTCTTATATTTATTAATTGCATTTAAAAATATCCAAAGAATAATTAAAATTCGGCAGCAGTCTACCATTTTTCATCTCTAAGCTGCTGCAGGTGAATTTCCACTGGAAAAACCTGGGGTCATTTAAGGTACTGAGGGGATTTTTTTTCTGTTTTGATTATTCTGCAAAGGAAGATTAGTATGGAAGAAGCATAAAGCCAAACCTGTTCAAATTAATCCAGACATATACAAAATGCCAAACACAAAAGGTCAAGAAATTTCTATTTCTAGAATATATGTAGCTGGTTAATTTATAAATTAGGTATCCCTTAAAGCCTTGGTGATTTTATTAGGCTATATCCACTGAGGAAATTAAACATTTCTACTTTGCATTGTGTATTCAACAATCAGGGCTCAGCCAGTGGAATTTTTTTTTTTTTAATCTAGGTCATTTTATCAGTGGTAGTTAACAGTCTCAAATATCTAGAGCTCTATACAGAGATAATGAAAAAAAACATATAATTATAACCTTCTATTTGAGAATCCTTTATTTATGATTGAGATACTATTCAAGCATAAGTCACTTCTTGAACTGTGGCTAAGCTTTAGAATCTCCTTTTGTCTAAGTCAAGAACACCAATCTTTGAGCTTATTGAGGAAAATCAGTGCTTAGGACAAATGTGAAATTTACAAAGGGTCAATCTTCATTAATGCAATTTGCAATAATAGCAAAACAGAATAAATAACACCCATTTTAATTGGGATTCTCTATTAATAAAATAGGCTGTGCACAGCAGCCCCTAATTGGCACAGTTTTCTTTATGTGCTCATTGTCTAAAAGGCCTATACAGAAAGAACAGGTGGTAACAGAAATTATTATAAGAGCAGTACAAAGTACTAAGGAAAAATCAGACCCATTTAAAGAGTGAACTATTCATATAAAATTAGAGCTTCCTTAGTTTTATGACAGTAATATCTTTTCTTGAAGTTCCACAACCCCTCAGGAATGAATAGAGGGCTTTTAATTTATTTTTAAATCCTATCCAGACTATGATACCACATATTTTCTTCAATCCCTATCTCTGTTGCATCAGCTAATGGGCATACCACAGAAAGGATACTTCGCTTGGCTTTGGGTTTGAGGGAAATATATTGGTAAAGAACAAAGGGAGTTGTCTTTTTTAAGTTTTGATTAGCTGAAGTAAGTTTTATTTTATAAATTAACAAATATTGAAATAAAAATACATTAGGTTTTCTACAGCAAAATGATCAGGACATAATTTCCTAAATGAATTCAAAGTAATGTAAATATTAATATTTCACTTATTAAGCAGTTCTTCAAGTCTCCTACAGTTATTCTCCTAAGTATGTAATGAATATATTTAATTACTGAAAATCAGAGAAAGGAAAAAAACCAACAACAGGGAATCCCACAATGGAGAGAGTTATGATTTAGATATCAAATATTCCATTGGCTCTATTCAAGGACCAAAACCAAATTGAAGAGGTGTCATTGAAAGATATACATTTTTTACTTCTCTTTTATTAGCTACCTGTGAGACATTGTAGACAAGTCAGAAAAAGTCTTGATGGACCAACTTGTCAACAGACATAATGGAGCCATTTTAATGTCAGTCACCTTGGCAAGAGGAATGTGGAATCAGAAAATGTACTGACGGTAGTTTCCAGTGTGAGTTTCCCAGAACTTTCGCTGACATTAAAATAACTTAATAAGAAGAGAGCTAGAATATAAGATAAGAAGAGAGCTAGAATATAAGAGAGGCACACAGAGGCAGACCAGAAGAAAGAAGAAGAGACAAAGAGAAGCCACAAAGAGGCAAAGAAACGTGTATAGAATGTGTATGGGCTCCACACCTGTGTAAATACATAAGGGTTTCATGAACTCAAAATTCTCTTCAGCCTTGACCCAAAGCAAAAGAATATTACTTTAGCAACTATCACCCAAGTGCACAATCCTTTTAAAAATAGATCCTTTGTGAATTGTATTAATCACTATGTATGGAACCTTTCAGTCTGAAGGGTAAATTTCAAGGTGTTGAAGCAATGTCAGTATGGAGGGTGTTGCTTTTGGAGGAAAGCTGTCAGGTCTTTCATGGGTGCTGTCAAGTACAAGTTGTCAATATGAGTAAGAGACTTTAGGGGCACTTATAAGAGGGAGTGTGAGGGTAAATGTTTGACGAGGGAACGTGGGGTTAAATTGCTGGGAGCCCTTTCTATTTTTTTAATTAGAAATTCCATCTAGCAGTTTCTAGCCCACAGGGATTCTGAGGCCAAATCTAGAGGAATGTGTTTACAGAATGACTGAAATCTGTAGGGTTGGGACCATAGTGACATCAATAATTAAAAGCCATTTTGACTTAAAATTAGCATCATTAATTGTGTTTTAAAAGTTAACATCTTCTGAGAATTTCTCACCCTCAGAGTTTTCCCCCACCCTCTTACTTTGCTAGTTAAAGAGTGGTTAACACGTAACTGAAAACGCCAACTGTGTTGGAAATCCAAATGATCGTACTTGTTAGAGGGGAACAAGGTGTTTGGCCTGAGTGCGGGGAATGCACTGGTCAGACCAGCTCCCACCACCCACATGAAGCCAGCGTAGCCCTCTCAGTTCATAACTTTCACACCACTCTGTGTTTTGCTTTGGGTTCCCTTAATTCAAAGCCTGTGATCTTTGGAAATGGTTTTGTTTTCCCATGGTCTTAGTTGGGCTTCCTAGAGAGCAGTGCCTGGCAACAGCTCTCATTCTCAGCCCCACTTGCACTCTAACAACAGACCTCTTGTAATGACTCCAGCACAGGGGTAGGATTAGGATATTTGTCCAAGAGACCTGGCTTTTCTCAGTCTCACACCTTCTGATTTTGAAAAGAAGCAAATTTGTTCATGAGTTCTAGAGAAGTCATTTTCATTCTCCTGTGGACCCTTAGACCCAACCTCTAGAGATAGCAAGGTAATTTTTCAAATACTCAAATCTTCATGGTAGCATATGAAGACTCCAACACATAGAGTTAGTTTCATCTTTCAATTACCATCAATTGAAACTGGTCAGGATAACAACCGTCTTTGTTCATTCTGGCTGCTATATCAAAATACCAGAGACTGGGTAGATCATAAACAACAGAGGTTTATTTCTCAGAGTTTTGGAGGCTGGAAGTCCAAGATCAAGGTGCCAGCATGGATGGGTGAGAGCCTTCTTCCAGGTCACAGACTTCTACTTGTGTCTTCACATGGTGGAAGGGGTAGGGATTTCTCTCTGGGGTCTCTTTTATAAAGGCACTAATCCTATTCATGATGGTTCTTTTCTTCCCTTATGACTTAAGCACCTTCAAAGACCTCAACTCCTAATACCATCACTTATGGGAGTTGGAATTCAGTATATAAATTTTACAGGGGCATATTCAGACCTCACAGCAACAACATTCCAAATTCAAAGCTGGGTATCTGAAAGGAAAGATTCACCAACCAAATGACCAACCTGGAAATGCCATCATGCAAGTAATCTTCCTATCAAGGAGTGTTTTCTAAACAATAGGATATACATGATAGAATAAATTATTAGTTTCTACAGTGACAAAAGATTTCCCTGATCAGATCAAGAACATACTATGACAAGCCGCACAAGAGGAGATCAAATATCTCACCAACATGTGATCTCTCCAGATAGGTTTGTGAACATAATGGCTGCATACACAGGTGGTGCACTGCCACAATTTCAAGGTACTAGACACCAAGATATCCAAGAGTTTGATCTGAAGCACATCTAAATGATGGCTAGCACCAGTACATATTTTTCTGCCACAGTGGAGGCAAAAACTGATTTGTTGACCCCTTTTTCACTGGGAACATTCTATGTTTTACCACTTTGGTGCTCTTCAATGAAATGACAAATATCAATGATGAGCCTGTGGCTCATGCTTCTAATTTTGTTTAATCAATAAAATATCAAATTCAATTCAGTGTATTTAGAAACAAAAGCAAGTATTTTATTTGCTCTTAAAGTGTTTGCTTTGAAACTTGAAAAAATAATGATTGAAATTTAGGCTCATCCCATGAGGAGGAAATGGAAATATTTAAATAGCTACACAATGCATATAGCATGTAAAGAATAGTCAATATTAGTTCACTCTACCTTTTTTTTTCTTGATAGTAATAATACAAACCATCTGTGTGTGTGTGTGTGTGTGTGTGTGTGTGTGTGTGTGTGTTCTCTTTTAATCAGTGTATCTATTCTATGAATTTACCAATGCCACACAAATTAATATGTACTGGATAATTCTTTTGGAAAATGACTCATACACCTGAATTAAATTTGAAACAATCTCCATGAACATCTTCATATGTACATGATATGCATATTAATTTTCTGCTCCAGGAATTTTTTCTATATCATAAAACTTCATATGTATATATTTCCAGACTTTACCAAATAGAGAAGAACCTCATGCATTTCTCTGAATATTTACTCAGAAACCAATGTCACTAAGTAGTTGTTTTACTCTTCCTTTTACAATTCATGAAAGAGATTTGGTTTATGTGTTATTTATATAACATATGTATGTTAAGTAATTGAGATAAGTAATTAAAGTGAATATGAGTATGTTATCCAAATTTAACATATGTACTCACTTTCAAAGAATCAGTTGGTAAAAATCACATGTTTCCAGAAGGTTATATGTATGTGTGTGTAGATATATATGTTCTTGGTATGTAATATCATTACAGCTTCCCAATGTTATTTCCAATAGCCTTAATAATGTATAGTAGACTTTATGAAAAGAAGTACTACCAGAGGCCTGATTTAGGATACTGATGTTTAAAATAATGCTAATTTTGGGGGCACGTGGGTGGCTCAGTTGGTTAAGCGGCCGACTTCGGCTCAGGTCATGATCTCACGGTCCGTGAGTTCAAGCCCCGCGTCGGGCTCTGTGCTGACGGCTCAGAGCCTGAAGCCTGCTTCAGATTCTGTGTCTCCCTCTCTCTGACCCTCCCCCGTTCATGCTCTGTCTCTCCCTGTCTCAAAAATAAATTAACGTTAAAAAAAAATTTTTTTTAAATAAAAAAATAAAAAATAATAAAATGCTAATTTTTAAGAGCTAAACTTAATAAACAAACCTCTTTTTTCAAACTATTTTTTACTATAATTTTACTATTGTTTATAGTTTACTTGCCTCAAAAGTACACTCATTTGCATAAAATATTAAATCACACATAAGACAAATATTAAATACCTATGAAATTAGGCAATATGGAAAGATTGTATGTCATTAAATTAGGACTAAATGATTATTAAAACTGATTTTTTTTTTAACTTCATGGCAGCTAAGTTAAAAAAAATCATATGGGACAAAATGACAGCTATACCATTTATAACATATTAAAGGCACATATCTATATAGATGCTTTTAAATCACACAATATTCTCCATAAATATTATTTATTTCCTAAATTAAAAATAAACACACCTATTTTTCTGATCATCAAGGTGATTTCAGTACTAAATTCCAAGAGGAATTAGTTTTGTATCATGTTACATAAATATTATTGAATAAATTCTATTATGACCCTTAAAATTTGCAGAAGATAGGGAAACCACTCTTCACCAGATCATCTTTAAATTATTCTAGCATACACAAAACTTTTTGTGGATAGACTTCTATGAAAATTTGTACTTCTGTACATGTCTAGCATTTGAGCCTGATATATTTTTTTTAATGTTTATTTATTTTTGAGAGAAAGAGAGAGAATATGAATGTCAGCAGGGGAGAGGCAGAGGGAGAGGGGGACAGAGGATCCAAAACAGAATCTGCACTAACAGTAGAGAGCCTGATGCGGGGCTCGAACTCACAAACTGTGAGATCATGACCTGAGCTGAAGTCAAATGCTTAACTGACTGAGCCACCCAGGCGGCCCCTGATACACTTTCAATACAAAAACATAATGACTAAGTAGAGAGACTTAGCTATAGAGTGAAGGCTTGTTTCAGTCATAGTTCTGCAGTTTACTGACCATTTGATTTTTCATTTCATTCACACTCTATAAATTTGTTTGTTAAAAAGGTTATAATAACAAACATTTCAAATGAATGTGATGATGTATGTAATTGATATGACACATGATGCATTCAATTTATGCGAATGATGCATTCTTCCTAATTAAGGAGTCGATACTTTGGGGGCACCTGGGTGGCTCAGTCGGTCAAGCGTCCGACTTTGGCTCAGGTCATGATCTCAGTTTGTGAGTTCGAGTCCCACGCTGGGCTCTATGCTGACAGCTCTGAGCCAGGAGCCTGCTTCAGATTCTGTGTCTCCCCCTCTCTCTGCTCCTCCCACACTCATGCTCTGTCTCTGTCTCTCAATAATAAATAAATGTTAAAAAAAAATTTTAAAAAGGAGTCGAAACTTTGATTACATAATAATACCTTGAATTTGTAAAATAACTTATACGTTAAGCACTTTTATGTGCATTATGTATTTGTAAATTTCAGAATTGTAAGACATGATTATTCCTATTTTTATCCATATTTATAGAGATAAAATTCACATATAATACTTACCTATTTTAAGTGTAGAATTGGATGTAATTTGGTAATTTTATACAGTTGAGTAATACCATTACTATCAAAATATAGACTATTTTTATCACTGTAAAAACTTTCCTGAGTTCCTTTGTTGTCCATCTTTTCCTATGACTCCTAGACTCAAGCAACCACTGACATACTTTCGTAATTATACTAAAGGGTACACCCTCTTTACCTTATTCATTTTTTCTTATTCTTAAAGATTTTCAATTGCTCTAGAACCATTTGTTGATACGACTGTTGTTTCACTGAATTACTTTGGCATTTAACTGAAAATCAATTGTATTTCTATGAGAAGACGTAAAACTATATGCTCTAATGAACTATATGTTTGTCTTTATGCTAATATCACACTATCTTAATTACTGCAGCTTCATAGTAAACCTTGAAAGCAGGTAGTGTGCTATCCAATCTTTCCATTTTTAAAATTGCGTTAAGATTGTCTATGCCTCCAGACAGAAATTTTAGAGTCAATTTGTGAATTTCTTGGGGGAAAAAGGCCTGCTGTAATTTTGATTTAGATTATAGTAAATCTATAGATGGATTTGAGAAGAATCACTATTTAATAATATAAGCTGTACTGATTCATAAACAGTATATCTCTCCATTTATTTAGCTCTTTTTAATCTCCCTTAATATACTGAATTTTCAGTATTTGACATAATTTATTAAAGCATTCCTTATATAGTTTTTGCTATTTTAAATGGAACTGATGTTTTATAGTGTTCTCATTGTTTACTGCTTATACACACAGACACACACGTATAACGGATTCTTGTATTTTGGATGTAGGCCCTAAAATCTTGTTAAATTCATGTATTAATTCTAGTAGGATTTTTTTTAGGTTCTTTAGGATTTTCTACAAATAATGTATTAACCATATTTTCTACTTTCTCTGTTTGATTTTTTTACTAACCAAGGAGACACTGCCTCTGCCAGGGTTAGCTGATTCTAGAGATAGTAAATGACTTGCCTCAGAGCATGCCTTGTAAATGCAAACTAGCCATTCCAGAACCCATTACTCCAACAACCTTCTTATCAGGCTCTTATGTTCCAAGCTACTATTCCTCTGTCCTTATCACCCCAGGGCCTGATATCAAACAACTAGGGGCAGCCCCTATTCCCCTGTGCCCTCTGAATTTATTCAGACTAGCCAATTCTAAACCTACTAAGCCTCAGTCAGCCTTGCCCCTTCCTTCCCAGAAAACCACAAGGAAAGCCTTGTGTTCAATTCCCCTCTCTCTACCTGTGACCAACCTATGTTCTCTGCTATGGTCTCTTGAATGCCTGGGTACTCAGGAATTGTGAGTCATAACCTATCTTTTTAATGGCAACTGTCTCCTCAACTGCTGGACTCACAATACCTGAATAAAAGTAATATTTACTTTTTCAACACACGTGATCATACTGTCTACAAATAAAATAGTTGGACTTCTTCCTTTCCAATGCCTTCTATTGTTTCCCTACCTTATTTCCACATAACGTTCAATACAAATGTCGGGAATACAAATCCATGCTTTTTTCCCTTAATGTAAAGTAGAAAGCATTACATTGGATGTTAGTGGTAGTTTTTTTGTTTGTTTATAATTATCCTTTATCAGATTTATAAAGCTTCCTTTCATTCACAGTTTGCTGAGCATTTTTATTATGAGTGGGTATTGAATTTTGTGAAATTCTTCTGCATTTATTGAAATGATCATATGATTATTTTATTTATTAAGTTGGTTGATTTTTTTAGGTATTAAACAAAACTTGGACTCTCTGGAAAAAATTCACGTTGTCAGTATGATATATTTATCCCCTCTACAGACTGTCAGATCCTGTCTGCTAAAATTTTGTGAAGTTCTTGATGTCTGTGTTCATGAAAGTTATTGGCCTATAATTTTATGTTTCTAATGTCTTTAATTTTTAAATCAGGTTAATACAGTATTACTATTATAAAGTAGACAGGTGTTCCTTCTGATACTTTTTGAAAAAATATATATATTCCTTCAAAATTGTTTGACAGAATTTACTAGCACAGACATCTAGTTCTGGGAAAACTTTTAATTATGAACTTAATTTTTAAATTGACATATGGATATTTCAGCTTCTATTTATTCTTTGGTTTATTTTGGTACAATTTACTTTTTATGGATTTTGCTCCTTCCATCCAGTTGTCAAATGTGTCATCATAAATTTATTTGCAATATTTCCTTATTGTCATTAGTGTTTATAGAATCTGCATTGATGCCCCTTTCCTGATATTGATAATATATTTCATTTTTCCTTGATTACTCATCAGTGTAATCTAGAGATTTATAAATTTATTCAGCTTTTGGTAGTGATTTTCATTATTTTTCTGTTGTCTATTTCATTATTTCCTGCTCTTATCTATATTATATTCTTCCCTCTACTTATTTGGGTTTAATTTGCTCTTTTTATAATTCTTTTTTTTTTTTAAGATTTAATTTTTAAGCAATCTCTGCACCCAATGTGGGGTTCCAACTTCCAACCCCAAGGTGAAGAGTTGCATGCTCTACTGACTGAGCTAAGCCAGGTGCCCCTTCCTTTTATAATTCTTAAACTATAATCACAGATGATTTATTTTAAACCTTCCTTTTCTTAAAGTTTATTCATTTACTTGAAGAGAGAGAAAGAGTGAGTGTGAGCAGAGAAGGGGCAGAGAGAGAGGGGGAGAGAGGGAGGGAGGGAGGGAGGGAGGGAGGGAGAGAGAGAGAGAGAGAGAGAGAGAGAGAGAGAGAATACCAAGAAGGCTCTGCACTGTCAGCGCAGAGCCCAACGGGGAGCTGGAACTCACAAACCATGAGACCATGACCTGAGCTGAAACCAAGAGCCAGACGCTTAATGAACTGAGCCACCCAGGTGCCCTTAAACCTTCCTTTATAAAAAATACATATGAATTTAAATTATAAATTTTCTTTTTAGCACTGCTTTAGCTATACCCTACTAATTTTTATCTGTTGAATTTTTTCATTGTTGTGGAATTCAAAGTTTCCTGGCGACTTCCTCTTTGACATATGGACTATTTAGAAGTTTGTTATTTATTTTCCAAATGTTTAAGTCTTCCTAGTATCATTTTATTATTGACTTCTAATTAATTTTGTTCAGAAAATATTTTATCTATAATATCAATATTTTTGAATTGATTAAGAATTTGTTATAGAAGAACATATGGCCAATCCTTAAAAACATTACGTGCACTTGAAAAAACATGTAGGTTGCCATTTTTGCAGTGGTTATATTTATTTCTGATGAGAAGTCAATTATTAATCAAATCATTGATTTCATTGATGCACTCTATGTGATGGGTTAATTTTCTCATGATTTTAAGATTTGGCCTTTTTGGGGGGGGCGGTGGGCAAGATGCTTTCAACAATTTGACACCATATGGATGTGCTGAAGTACAACATTTTTTTGTTTGTCTTTTTTTTGAGAATATTATATGTGGAAATTTCTGTCTCTAATCTCTATCTCTAATTTTCCTCTAATCTAGGAAATCCTCAACCAGTATTTCTTTATTTTTCTTTTGGTTCATTCTATGTCTCCTTTCCTTCTAAGACTCTAATAACATGCATGTTTGACTATTTGATATAATCTAAAAGGGCCTGAGGTTTTGTTAGGTTTTTTATAATCTTTATTTTTCGGTGTTCTTCATATTAGATAAATTCTCTTATTTTATCTTCAAGTCCCTGAGTCTTTCATTTACCATTTCCATTCAGCTGTTAAACCCACCCAATAAAATTTTAATTCCATGTATGTCTTTCATAGTTCTAGAATTTCCACTTAGTTCTTTTACATTATATTGTTAATATTTCTCTGCTGTCTTTTCCTATATTTTCATTCATAGGCGAATATCTCGCTTTTCTTCTTTGAAGAAAACTAACAGCCATTTCAAAACTCATGTCTGCTCATTCCAATACTAGGCCATTTCAGAGTCAGTTTCTTTTTCTCTTGAAAATGTGTTCCACTTTCCTGATTCCTCATATATACTGGGTAATTTTTAATTGCACTCTGCATAGAATCTGTCCTTTTCTCTGATTGGTGTTGCTTCCCCTACTTTGGCAGAAATTATCTTAGACAGACTTGAAATGTAAACTCTGTTTCTTGGGTGGAAGCCCATCTCAGACCCAGTCTTTTGCCTCTGCCTCAGCTGTTCCGAGTCTGTACCGTGGATGCATACATAGTTCAGGGGTCCGTGATACAATATGTGATCATCTGTCTGGCTCTGTCCCTTCCCGTTATTCCCTGCTCTCTTCAGCAGCCCTAACTTGCCTGGCTTCATGTTTCTGATTTCCCAGGTCAAAATACTGCCCCTGTTCCACCACCGGCAGCACACATTCTGCCAATACCCTAAAAATTATCCTTGGCCCCAGGCTAAGACCACAGGATTGAGGATTCTGTTTATACAATTCCCCTTCTCAATGCATGTACTCCCCACGAGTCTGTCTGCTGCTGCTCACTGTCCGGTGTAGCTGTTTCTGGTATTATGTCCAGATTTCGTAATTATTTTCTTTCGTGGGAAGGGGGTCGTCGGGTAACAACGAATTATGCAATTAGCAAAACATTATTCCCACTCTGTATGTGAGGACACTGGTGTCAAGTCAATTAAGTAAATTTGTATAAGTTAACAAGAAACAGCAATGGAGCAGATTCTGGCTCTTAACATCATGGTAATATATTCTTACAGTGTTGCTCATTTTCATCTGAGTATATACACTTTAAATTAAATGTATATTTGTCGATATCCTAAAAATAAGCAGTTACACTAAAAGCCTGTAATAAATTCTATAGTTACTGATTATATTTAGTTTAGAAACACAAGTGTTCACACAGGAAGAACTTAACTTATGCTCATTGCAACAAGCATATAAATATCAAGAGAAAATAGAATCCAACTGCTGTGCTCAGCAACAATTATTACATTCGTATAATAGTTGTAATAACAGTGAAGCCTGTGAATATTTACTAATCAATACAGACTAATTTCAAAAAAACCTTGCTGTATCACAGATGAACCTTTTAATTATTAGAACTGATACATATTTCCACAGATAGCTGAGTCAGCACAACACAGTCAACTTTATATTTATAAGAAACTAAGTTGATATAAGTATGGCTTACATATCCAGAAATTTCCACTTGGTGACTAATCCCTAGACTTTTGGTCAGAAAAATCTGTTGGGACTAGTACTAATCTTTTAAATTATTGCCTACCCTTAATGTTTTCTTCACTTCCTTCTGTAGTTATTGTTGTTGCTGTAGAATCCTATGTAGAATCATAATTCTATGATTATTAGAATACTAACGGATGGCTCTCTCAGGGAGCACTGACTAAAGTACTAAATATATCTACTTTATATCCAGAAACAAGGAAATGTTCCTGAATGAACAAGACCGGATAGCATTCCCTATACTTCTTTGCTGTTTTTCTGGTAGGACTAAAAACTATTCGAGTCACTTTAACTACAGCCACTGACTGTGATGGAAACTAATTTGAATGAGATGCATATTCAAAACTATTTACTTAACTCAGAAGGTAGCAGACAGGGTATTTAAAATAAAGCTCTGGCATCACATGTGATAACTTTAATGATCATTGTGCTGGAAAACAGGTGTCAGCTTGCTTCCCCTCCATTTCTTTCCACCACCACCTCCTCCTTTTCCATCTGTTTTCTTTTTCTTTTTCTTTTTTTTTTCCTTTTCTCCAGCCTCTCCTGTGTGTTTTGATCTGCGAAGAGCAATTTGCTATCTTCAGTTTATGGGGAGGAGATACCCACAAACATAGGGAATCAAAGATAAACACCTCCTGTTCCCACTGCCATTCTTCCCCATCCCTCATAAGAAGATGCTCTGCCATTTCATAGACAGATGGACTGGATGGATGTGCTTTTATGATGAATGCTCAGGTGATTCCCCACAGGTATTTCTCAAAGGTTAACATGTTGGTAACTAATGGATCTGTATGTATTAAACTTTTTATTTCTGGAAGAATATTTCATGAAGGCATGTTACCCCACCAATTCTAGATTTGAATCCTTTTGGTATCATTGGGTACCCTTTGGTTATTCAATTTTAATTTAAGATTTGCCAACACAAGGTCAAATATTTGGATGAAAGCCACAAAAAAATAAGAATAAAAAAAACCTTAGAAAATCATTCGTGAAAGTTTCAGGATTCATGTGCCAAACACTGTAATATTTATTTCTACTATCTTAGTGCAGATCATTATCACATTACTCCTAAACAATTAGTCTTCTTATCTCTAGTCTTACCCCAAACATGCCATCTTCCATAAATGTTTCAATAACCATCCTCCATAAACATGATCTCATGATGTTACTTAACCAGTCACAAACCTTCAACAACTTTTTATTATACTTAGGACCAAAACAATATTGAGGACTGATATTTCTGACCCTAAACTTAGAGCTGCAAGAGTTCAGGAAGCATAAACTATTCATTCAATCATTTATTCATTTGTGAATGGATAAAACATTTATTGAGGGCCAACTATGTGCCAGGCATTGTGTAGATATTGGAAGAAAGAATAGTGAGTGAATACACCAGATAAAAATCCCTGCCTTTATGGAGCAATGAAGGGAGAAATGCAATGAATGAATACTCAAGCTGATGTTATAGTATTTTAGAAGATGCTAATGTATGGAAAAATGAAGCAGAGAAAGAGAAGTCCCTGTCAGAAGTGAGGAGGCAGTTTTTCAACAGGATGATCAGGGAGTTCTCACTGCTGTTTACAAGCAGTCTAAGGTGGTCAGGAAAAAGGCTGTCTGCCTATCTTAGGAAGCATCCTCCAGGAAGAGGGACTCATGGAAGAAATTCTCGAGGCAGGAACCTGCCTATCACATTCCCATAGAAGCTAAGAGAGCAACCTGACTGGAGCTGAGTGAGCGAGAGGGAGGGCAGATACGGTCAGAGAGTTAAGTGGGCTATGAGCTAGGCCAGTGTAAGGACTTTGGCCTTGACCCTGAGTGAGGCAGGAAAAGACAGGCAGGTTTAAGCAGAAGAGGGGCATGGCCTGGATTACAGTTTGAAATGATCACTCCAACTGCTCTTTTGTGAATTAACTGGAAAAAGGGGGCAGGGCAATCAGGGAGGGTTGGAGATTCCTGAGTTAATCCAGTTTACAGATTGATGGACACCTGGAATAAGGTGGAAGCAATGCACAGGAATACATAAGGGTTTTGTGGAGCTCTCTAAAAATACACAAAATTCTTGCTATAAAGTCAGGTACAGAAGTAAATATTTATTTAGAAAAAAGTAAAGATACTACAAGTGTTAAAAAGCTGATAAATAACACAGGCATCATAAAAGTCTTAGAATGTACAAATTATTATCATCATTATTATTATTATTATTATTAGCTGCATGACAAACTTCTATGTTACTTTTTCCCTATATTCTATAAGCATTTTTTGATCACCTCCTTATATAATACTTTTAAAGTAGACAGAATAGAAAGATAATTCTCTCACTGAAAAAATAAAAACCTGTTCTTTTGTGTAGCCAGCTGACACAAAATTTGTCTTTTATTTTTGACAGTGTACAAAAATAACCCTTAGTTTCATAATTTCCTCTGCAATTCTTGCCCAGGATGTGCCTGTTGATGGATAGAAGCCCTTCAAAGCTCTAGTCCATTCATTTCCCTCCTTTGGCCCATGGAGAAACCACTGCCTCAAACACTGGTCCAGCTTGGCCTAATATTTACCTCCTGGGGTTCCTCACTCCTACTCACCATTGCTACCACTGGGCCAATCCCAGGGGATGAGGGGCAAGGATAAGCCTTGGTTATAATGGTTATCCCACAGATAAAACAACCATGATACCTTCATATCCTTCCCCTTGGAGTGAATGAATGGTGGGGCCCAGATACTAGTCAAGGTCAACCATGAGCAAGTGTTGCTCTGGACTTGGTGGTTAGAGAAAGGAGTGCTGCCAACATGCTGTCCCCTACTCCCAGCCTCCAGTCCACCTCTGGCATGTATTATAGTGCTAACTGCACTTTGTACCTCTAGCACATGGCTAGATTCCTTTGTCCTGAATCCCCAGAAGGATAGAAAGGCCCTATACAACGGAGGGGCCATAATGCATAAGTTTCATTACTTTTAAAATAAATATATTTTTGGAAGTGGAGATGAGACAAGTAGTCTGATTTTTTATAAATGTTGGCAATGGAATCGAGAGGACCTGATGATGAAAGGATCAAATAATTTCACCGCATGTATGTACGTCCAATCATTATGTTATATACTTTTTTTTTTTAATTTTTAATCTTTATTTATTTTTGAGAGACAGAGACAGAGCATGAGCAGGGGAGTGACAGAGAGAAAGGGAGACACAGAATCCAAAGCAGGCTTCAGGCTCTGAGCTGTCAACACAGAGCCTGACACGGGGCTCGAACTCACCGACTGTAAGATCATGATTTGAGTTGAAGTCGGATGCTTAACCAACTGAGCCACCCAGGCACCCCTATGTTATATAAACATATACAATATTATTTGTAAATTATACCTCAGCAAAGCTGGGGGAACAAAAAGCAGGGTGGGGAAGGACCGGGGGAAGATATAAATTAGGGCATCTTCAGGATTAGATGGGACTTAGACTAAGGAAACTCTGGAAATGAAAAGGGGGTAGGAGAGGTTTCAAGGACTAATGCTCTATGTCGCACCCTCATTTTAAAGGAAGATAAGAAGAAAATCATAAAAGAAACCATAAAAGAAGAGAAACAAGGAGTGGCCAGTGAGGTTGGAAAAAAGAAGAGAGACAGGGAAAGTGAAATGTAGCCGGGGAAGCTAAGCAAGGAAAGCGCATTAGGAAGAATAAGTAATCAGCTACGCCAAGTGCTGCCGACAGATCAGGTAAGAAGAGGACATAGAACTGATCACTGATGGTCTTGACAAGTAGACTGGATAAACGCCTCCCTGTAGCATGGAAAGAGGGTTGAAGCAGCCAGCTTGTGGTCTGTGAACCTTCACCTGGGTGGTATTTTCAGGAAAGAATGAACACAGGTGACTCCAGCTTGTTCTCCTTGTAACACTAGTTAGAACCTCCCAGCAAATAAGCTAATGGTATTGGAGGAGAGTTCTTATTCATGAAATTATGTTAGCAGCGTATCATTGATTTATAGATTTATGAGGGCCTAGGTTCCTGGAAAGTATCTCATAAACTATATACCTATCTGAGTATAGAATGGGGAGATTTCATTACCTAAATCTTCTCTGCTGTGTGAAAGCCTGTCCATTTCAATTACAGATCAGTTCTTTTGACCTGGGCAAGAGAGTGCCATTCACCTGTGCTACTAGATTGTTTGCATCCTTGAAATTCTTAGTGAGAGATCTCGGTGAGTCCAATGTGGCAATCTGACATTTGGTTTTAGCTGGAAGAGGATTCAGGAAAAAAAATGAAAGAGCGTAACTCCTTAGGATATTTACTCTACTGGGTAGAAGAATGAGGCATGGTATAGGCGAGATATGTAGCCAAAATAGATATTATTTTTATTTTTCATGTTTTAAAATTCCTTTGGATTATCTAGAAGAATTAAAATCTGGGGAAATTCATTCTGCCTTCAGAAATGCTTACATATGACCCCACCCCCAAATAATGGACTGAAATGTTTATAGCAACATTATTATTTGTAGTAACTCCAAGCTGGAAACTACCCAAATACCCATCAACAGAATGGATCAATAAATGATGATATACTCACACTGGGAAATATCATACAGCAATGGGAATGAGCAATCTAAAAACACATGCAACAGTATGAATGGGCCTTGTAAACTTAATGGTTGAACAAAAGAATACAGGCACGAAAGATCTGTAAAGTATTAATTTAAAATACAATAAATTTAGATAATGTAGCATAAAGTACGAAAATGTGCAAAATAAATCTATTTTGTCAGAAGGCAGGATATCCGTTATTTTGAGGGCAGATAATAATTGGAAGGGATCAGAAAGAGAACTTTAGGACTACTTGAAATATTCTATTTCTTGATGTAGTTTTCACAGATGGGTTCAGTTTTTGGAAATGTGTTGAGCTATACATTTATGATCCAGGCGCTTTTCTGTATGTCAAGCAAATTTTCTTAAATATACTGGGAACACAGTGACTTCACATTCCCCTTATTCCACTTACATGGCCTAATTAAATTGAGCCCTCATAACAGCAAGCTCCATAAAGAAAGGAGAAAAGAAGCGTGTAGTGATCTCTGTAGCCTCTATCTCTTTATCTCCACCCTTAGTCCCAAGACAGGAAATTCTCACAGCTGAGCACTCTCCCTTCAAAGGATATCACGGACGATGATGCAATGTCAGTCACACTATTTAGATCCCTATCAAAGGAGATTCTTCTACAAACAGTCATGCAATTTGCATGGTTCTCAATTTATGATGGGTAAAATTAGGAGGCATAACATAAAGTAGCTCTATCTTTTGGAGTAAACCTCACGTCTCCCAACCACCCATTTAAAATCAATGACAGGGCCTTCTTTTTGCTGTATCTTACTCCAAGTTATTACCTGTTAAGCTCGGGTTACTTTCCATCAATTTATTTGTTTTGAACATTAACTAATTAACAGTAGAAGCTTTTATTTTTTTAGGAGTCTGTATATGTTTAAGCTTGCTTAGAGAGATTCAATGAACTAATATGTGAAATTACAACATTCTTAAGCCCAAGTCCATAAGGAACAACATGGGGTTGGTACTTTTACTTTTTAGTATATTTCTGAGAGTTCACAAACTAGTTTGATGATTATTTTCAGTGCTCTCAACTTTAATGGTGAGATAAATACAACTCTGATAGCTCTGAAAAGCATTAAGAGGTCATGTTTAGATCTACCTAGAAAGAGCTGGAATCTCATATAGTGGTAGCAAGAATACTTCTCCCAGGGAATGTATAATCAAGTGCATACAGAAGACACTGGCATGTCAGGTTAAGTAATACAAGGGGATAGGGAGGCTAAATGACATAAGAATGGCTTAGAATACAAAGATAATGGGAATTAAATTGGGGGGATGTGGTGGTAGGCTGGATAAAGAAGGGAAGACTATGGAAATACATGATTTTGGCAGGGGAAGCAAGATGAGTAGGCCTGGACAGATGTTCTGATTGGGCCTGGACCTATCCATTGAGTCCTGTGTATGATTCTTAGGTCTAGAGGAGTTGCAGGAGCTCACTGAGGAAATTTAGGTAAACATTTTATAATGGCTTACCAAAGATTATAACTTTTTGTTTCCTCTCAACAAGTAGGGAAAAGCACTGATGACATTTAGAAAACAAACAGAGGAGCGCCTGGGTGGCTCAATTGGTTAAGTGTCTGACTTCAGCTCAGGTCATGCATGGTTGGTGAGTTCGAGCGCCACGTTGGACTCTGTGCTGACCACTCAGAGCCTGGAGCCTGCTTCGGATCCTGTGTCTCCCTTTCTCTCTGCCCTTCCCCTACTCACGCTGTGTCTCTTGCTCCCTCAAAAATAAATAAAAATTTCAAAAACAAAAAATAATAAAACAAACAGGAAGTTCTCATATGGCATGCCCAGAATTGCACTGATGGGACACTGTCACTGAGCTAAGTTGAAAACTATGGCATTGATTCTATGGAGAAACACCTCCCCAAACCTCAATCCTCAAGAGGAGACTGAGGCATTCAGCAAGTTTCAAAACATGGGACCTGGCAACAAGGATAGAAGTTAGAACTGGACTCCACCCAGTCACAATAAAGAGCAACTTGTACTAACAGAAAGAGAAATAGTATGGGGTACAGTATGGGGACTAGGGTATCTCCTCCAGGCCAGGTTAGTAGACAGGATCGGGTTTTTTCAAATGGGCATAAGCTGCTCCTACCCTACATTCTGGCATATTGAGAGGGATATTAAGGTCCCAATGGTAAGGCAAAGACTGCTAGAGGTGGGAAAAGAACAGAGAAGTTTAGGATTAGGCTGGCCCTCACTGCTTAAAGTACAAGATCCTACGGCATTTTGTGATAGCTACTTTCATGCGTCAACTTGAAGGGGTTTTTTTTTTTTTTGGATTAGATTAACATTTAAATCAGTGAACTTTGAGTAAGAAGATTGCCCTCATAATGTAAGTAGTCCTCATCCAATCAGCTCAAGACCATAACAGAACAAAAAGATCTGCCTCTCTGTGCAAGAGGGAGTTTTCCAGCAAACTGACTTCAGACCTCATCTGTACTACTGGCCCTCTGGGGTCTTGAGCCTGCCAGCCCACATTGTAGATGCAGACTTGCCAATCTCCATAATCATGTGCACCAGCTCCTTATACTCTCTTTCTCTCTATATGTAGACACACACATCTTACTGATTCTACTTCTCTGGAGAATCCTAATACACACTTGAAACTACACCTCAAAAATATAAGACAATTTTGAAAATTGAAGAGTCAGATCAACACTTTGGAGAATAATTCATATTATTTACTACTCTGGGGTCTCCACAGCTGCTTAATACATCATATTTAGTAATATATACTCAAAAATAAGATTACGTTTGTTGAATAAATATAATCTGCAAAATAGTCTTTTTTCAAAGACTATTTTCAAAATAGTTTTTTTTCAAAGCTTCTTATTTATTTATTTTGAGAGAGGGAGAGTGTGTGCACATTCATGTGAGCAGACGAAGGGCCAATAGAGAGGAAGAAAGAGGATCCCAAGCAGGCTCCACATTGTCAGCGTTAAGCACAGCCTGACTCAGGGCTTGAACTCATGAAGCATGAGATCACGACCTGAGCCGAAATCAAGAGTTGGACACTTAACCAACAGAGCCAGCCAGGCGACCCTTTTCAGGGGTATTTGAGAAAAAAAAAAGCAATCCAACAAATAACATCATCTATATTAATGTGAAGGATGCTAAGTCTATAAAGGGAATAATTGATCATGGCTAGTCTGGCTTCCTAAGTTAGTTTTTGTTACTTCAGTTTATATTATGTATGGTCTTTTCCTAGTTGCTAGGGTTATGCAATAACCAATAAGGGAAAGCCACTGCTTTCATCAATAATAAACACAAGTGAGTCTACCAATGATTTTCCCAGCATTAACGCCATACACACCAATTTTAGGAATAAAAAAACAATATAAAACACCTCCAACAACAACCTCCTAAAAATTATTTTTAACTTTGCAAACTTGTTAAGCACTTTCTCTTCAAAGCTTTGTCCCTGGTTCCATAAAGCAAAATCTTCAAGGAACTGATATTCTCCTCAGGTGAAATATACGCTTAATTTTTCCATAATGTCTGTGATTTGCAATGATTTACTGACCTCTCTAGGATATCAAGTATTCTACCATTTTAAGTGCACAAAGGAATAGGGACCCCTGCCATGGTAATATTACTCTTTGTTACTCTCAGAGGGACACAGGACACAGGAGGTTAGTGAGACCAATCTTTATATGTAGACTTTTTCCCTCAGGAAATCAGAGAATGTGTCACACTAGGTCCACTGTCTGTCTATGATGTCCTTCAGAGAGCTTAGTCTTTCACTGGGCCTGGTAAAGACAGAAGGTATGTTATTCTGTTAGCAACTACTGTTTCCCAACTGCCTTGAGATTTTTTATTTTGTATATGATACTTCTATTTCTCAGTCTTTAAAATAGTGTGTGTGTGTGTGTGTGTGTGTGTGTGTGTGTGTATTTGGTAAGGCTGCTGTAATCAAATATCACAAACTAAGTGGTATACATGACAGAAATTCATTGTCTTGCAGTGCTGGAGCCTAAAAGTATACATTCAAGGTGTTATCATTGTTGATTCCTTCTGAGAGCTGTGAAAGAACGATTGGTTGCAGCCTCTTTCCTTGGCTTGCTGATGCCATCTCCACGTTCACATGGTGTTTTCCCTGGATGTGTGCCTATCACCAAATTTTCCATTTTATAAGAACACTAGTCATATTGGATTAGGGCCTACTGTAATGATCTCAATTTGATTTGACTACATCTGTAAAGACCCTATCTCTGGGGTGCCTGGGTGGCTCAGCCGGCTCAGCATCCGACTCCTGGTTTCAGCTCAGGTCATGACTCACAATTCTGTGAGTTCGAGCCCCTCATCAGGCTCCTCATTGACAGTTGGAGCGTGTTTGGGATTCTCTTTCTGTCTCTCTCAACCCTCCTGCTCTCTCTCCCTCCCTCTACATAAACAAACAAACAAACAAACAAACGAACAAACAAACTTCAGGCGGGGGAAGACCTTATCTCCAAAGAAGGTCACAGTGGTACTGGGCATTAGGACTTCAACATATTACTATGGGTTCGGAGGCACAAATGAACCCAGAACAGGGACTCTGTCAAAAAGAATGCCTGGCCTGATCTTCAGTTCACCATGAGTATCCAGCCAGTATTCTCACCCTAAACTACCATAGTATCTATCACAAGACCATTTGTTGCGTGATTCTCTGTTACAGGCATTGTTGTGCATGTGTGTGTAACATGTGTATGTAACACATGTAAAAATACAACAATCTTTATGGGTCAAAACTGCTATGTTTTTACAAATGAGGGAAATGAGTCTGACAGAGATTAAGTAGCTTTGGACAAAGAAGTCAGAGTTGCTGTTCCAACAGAGGTCTGCCTGACACCAAACTTAGTACCTTTTCCCCGCTACTGGGCTACTTTATGTACTTTCAACTCCGTTTTGTTGTACCTCCTGTGCATAAGACACTATGCCATAAGTGGCATACTTTACCTTGGAAGCACAGGTGACCCTTGAACAACATGAGTTTGAATTGCAAGGGCCCACTTGTATGTGGCTGTTTTTCAAAAAATATATGCATTGTGGTGTTGATAAATACAGTAAAGAACTGTAAATGTATTTTCTCTTCCTTATGATTTGCTTTTCTCTAGCTTACTTTATTGTATGAAAACAGTATGTAATACATATAACATACAGAATATGTATTAATCAGCTGTTTAAATTATCAATAAGGTTTCCAGTCAACAGGCTATTAGTAGTTAAGCTTTTGAGAAGTCAAGTTATACGTGAATGTTTAACTGCATGGGGAGGCGGCGCCCCAGCTCCCCTGCCCCACTTGTGTTGTTCAAGGACCACCCGTAGGTATTAGTCTCTCTACAAGGTGAATGCTTCATTTGCTTCTGTTTACCATTAACATTCTCAAATCCCTCCAGGAATTCCTCAGCTTTCCCTAAATCTAATCCTGCCTCAAAGCCTTGCTATGACAGTTAAGTGATTTAACGTTTTCGAGTGCTATGTTTAGAGTAGGCCAACTGCTCTTACAAATCACCCAGACCTCTCAGTGGCTTAACACAATACAGGTTTATTTTTCATTCACTTTATAGTTCAATGCAGGTTGGGGAATGGAGTGGATCTGCTTTAAACACTTATTCAGGGACCCAAGGTCCTTCCATCTAGTGACACTGTCATCCCTCAGGTCTTCAAGGTCCACCCCCTATTTTTTGCATCTCACTCACTGATAAAAAAGAGGAGAGAGAGAATATATGGAAATTGTACCTTTGAGGGCAGGGTTTAGAAGTGCATACATCATTTCCAACAACATTCTAACTGCTATAATGTAGTCACATAACAAGGTTAGGTGGGAAATGTAGAAGTAGAAAGGAGCAGGACAATGGCAAGCAACTAGCCAATTTCCTAAAATCTCTTAGAAAAACACTTGGCATAAGAGCTCAATAATGCAATTTATTAGGTAGGATCCATTGTTAAATCAAGACTGGTAGCTTTGTGAAGTCAACATGACCCAACTAAGCTAAGAAGATAGATACAACTATCCAAGGTATGTTGAAGACAGAATATAAGAACTGTCTGATAACCTAACTAATTTATACTATTGAGGATATAAAGATAATAATGCCTAGACCTTGTCTTCAAGGAATCATATACTTATTTTTTTTTAATTTTTTATGTTTATTTTTGAGAGAGAGAGAGAGAGAGAGAGACAGAATGCAAGTGGGGGGCGGAGGGGCAGAGAGAGAGGGAGACACAGAATCTGAAGCAGGCTCCAGGCTATGAGCTGTCAGCACAGAGCCCGACATGGGGCTCGAACCCACTAACTGTGAGATCATGACCTGAGCCAAAGTCAGATGCTTAACTGACTGAGCCACCCAGGCGCTCAGAAATTATATACTTTTTAAATTATCAATATCAACAGTAAAAATGTCCAATTTATAGTCATCAAAATATATTTATAATAATATTATTCAGGACTAGTTTTGTGTTAACATCTTAGAAAGAAATTAATTCCTTTTTGCTAATTTGCTCATTAGGTGACCTCTTTTATTTATAATTAAATGTCCTCAACTTCATCAACAAGAATATATTCAAGCTCAAAATCAATCAGGCAGAACTGACTTAATTCAGGTCAGACTCAGGCTAGAAACAGTTGGGAATTTGTAGCACAGATCAGTGGAGAGGGACTTGAAAATAAGATATATATGATTGGGGGCAAAGTGAGCGTAATGGAGTGAATTAAAAAGACAGCAAACTAAAGATGAGATGCAGTTTCAGTCAGAAATGGTAACTAAGTATAGTATGTTGAAACTCGAGAAGGAAATTAGCATTAAAAAAAGGCATGCCCTTTAAAAAACGGAGACTAAGAACATACTAAAGATTTAGCAATGGATAGAAGGAAGGACACAGGTAGGGGGAGCTTAGTAGGTCAGTATTTCAGAAAAACACTAGGAAAAGGTGAGTTCTGAGGATGTCTGTGCATCATGTCACAGTGTTCCCAGCTAAATGGAATTCTATGAAGGTCGGTGGTTATTCCTGGCTAAAGAGCTGCATGTGGGCTAAGAAAAGTGAGCTATTCAGGGCTGAAATGAAGTGGTAGATATGGGAGAGCACAGTACAAATGGAAGTGAACTACCAGAACCATGATATCCAAGTTATCATACCTGTAGGAAAGGAAATCATGTGCAAAAAAGACACCAAAATGTCCATGGTAAGTAGAACCTTCCCAGCCCCTCTCTGGATTTATCTTGACATTTAATTTGCATCCTCAGATTCTGAGTTCTTTTTATTTCTCCTGGATTTATTGTTGTCGTTTTGAATCAGGAAGGTTTCCTACACTGTACACCTTTGGAAAGAGGTGGCTAAAAGGAGAGACAGGTTTGGGAGGTTGTGGTTATCACCAAATGGGGTGACAGAGGAAGATCCCCTGCTTTGTACAGAGCCACCACATAGCTTTGTCCCCTTTAACTTCATGTGCAAAGCACCGGGTATAAATAGGACGAGATGTTTTCTTAGATCCAGTAGAACTGTTCTTCAAATAAGCTGAACGAAATCTTGGTGGCTAACGTAGAGAAGTTTTCACACATCTCATAGCCCGGTAGAGCCTAAACTTTCTTTGTATCTCAGAATAGCTGTGGACAGTACTGAGAGTCGAGATTACTTCCTTATTTTTGACAAGAAAAACATGACCCAAAGAATTAAAATTACTGTCTCAAAGTCATAGATCTTCTAATTGGTGATTCTGAATATGAACACTGATTTATAACCCAAAGCTCATTTCACAGTCATATTGCTGACATTAAAAGCCAAATTAATCTCCTGATTACGGCGCAGGTAGGCTTGCCCAGCAGTAAAAAAGCTTTGCCAAGTAAAAAGTAGTCTTGTCAGGGAAACCATGCATTCGTACATGCAGGTGAGTGCACACGCGCACCTGCACACCCACGTGTGTGCAAACACACCACCTCCAGTTATAACTTAAAACAAAGAGAATCAGTGCAGTAGACAGCATAGGCAGATGATTGGTTTTAAAATATCTGGTACCCAGATGAGATCAAATACAAGTTTAAATCTTCACTTTAATCCATCCAAGCCCAATAATTCACACGCAAATCTACCTAGTTTAAAGAAAAATAAGTTGGGTGGTGTTCAGCTGGTAACTAACATTGCATAGGCATTTACATTGAGTCTGGAATGGGAAATAGAATCAATATACTATAACGACTTATTTTATCCTTTTATTTAGTCATTGATTCAACAAATATTCACTGAGTCCTTCTGAATTCCCAAACATTTTAGTAGATGTCAGGTCACAGTGAAAATGTAAATTGCAAAAAAAAAAAAAAAAAAAAAAAGGCACACCTATTTTCATTAAAAGTATACTTATTATCACAGGTCTCCCTCTAGTTAATAAGCATTATCACTTGTTCTGACCTAACTTTGCTTACTTTTACACTATTATCTGCTAGATTTAATTAACAGTATCTGTGAATAATCAAAACAACTGAAATAATATAGAGGAAAGGTGGCATATATCATGAATGTAGCATCTTCTTTGCCTCAATCTATTTGTTCATTTTTTTTTTCTTATTATAAATCCTCAGGCTTCCTAATCTCCTCATCTGTCAAGCTTGACTTTATTACCAGGCATGCTCTTATAACAATGAATGCGGTGAGTTTGTCTCCCCCAGAAAAGGGGTTCAATCAAAGAAGGTCATTTTATTCTGATTTGAGAAAATTTAATTATCTCTGCTGTCTTTATAATTTGCATATTTTACCCACAATGCACCATAACACATTTTCTTTTAAAATTATCATGACCTATAGATGAGTCATTTTTATCCTTGTGGCTACTGTTGAGTAAAGTGATGGACAGATTGAGAAACTTCTGCAATTACTGTTTCAGTCCAATCTAACTGAATATATGTTAGGGCAGAATGGAGGCAAGAGATTTCAATTGTCCTGATCTGATTCTTTTTTTTTTTTTCTTTCTTTCTTCAAATCTGTCAGTGACTGTAATAGCATTGATACGATCTCTGAGCTGCTTGTCTACCATGACTTACACATTTTAAATTTAAACTAACTTCCCTTTTTCTATGTATCTCATATTTCCTAAAGCAGTGGACTAGTAAGCGGAAAGGTACACACCATGTAATGGGTAGGTAATTCTCTCCTCATAAACATCTTGAAAGAGCAAAGAAATACACAAAGCCAAAGCCAACCAAATAAAAAGAAAACAAAGACAGAAACTAACACCCACTGCTATGACACTGTTACAGGAACACTGGGGATTTATAAACACAGAGTATCTCACATCACATTGTACTTAGAATAAAAAAATCACCTTAAGCAGGTTTTGATTAATGAGACACTCAAGAGGTTAATTGGGCTAAATTTTGACCTGGATTTTCTTCTAAAGGCTAATTATGAAGTTTGTGTAACTCAATCTATAGTGTTAGAAAACATCATGGTTTCAGAGCTGCCAATTCTCCTTTCCCTCTATTTTTACACATTATTATTAGGTTTTCATTCTGGTTTGCTTTTTAGGATGGGAGAATTTAGCTTAGGGTCAATAGCCCAGCCTTGAATTATGATGAGATTCAAAAAAGTCCCCATCCTTACAAGCAGATTTCTGACAGCACTGAATTTTATTATTAATAACTGTATAATTTAGCAGCATGTGAGACAAACTTATATGACACTTTTGCAAATGAAATAGTTCATCTTTTTTCCAAGCATACCAATAAATGCCACCAACGTCTCACACTCCCCACATAAACCGAGTCCAGTTATAGAAAGCGGGACCCTTTCATATCTTCACTTCTATTAACTTATGATTTTTTTCTGAGATTGAAAAGCTTTGTTTCAGAGCCTGTGGCTCTTTTTAAACATGCTTAAGGAACTTTTTGTTTTGTTATTTTCTTCCTTTGAAGCAAGTTAACGTTTCTTTTTATTCTTTTGATAGGAAACCTCCAAAAGCTATTGGAGGGAAAAAAAACCTTCAGATACAAGTTTTAAATCTGTAAGGATGTTATTTCTTCTCTGATTTACCAAGATTTCCATGCAGGCGGGTGACTTATTTCCTTTGTTGCCTTCCTCTAGTCCTTAGCTCTCAAGTGAGTGAGGCTAATTATTTGTCAAATGAATTTTTGTTATTTTTTTAAGTATAATTTATTGTCAAGTTGGCTAACATACAGTGTATACAGTGTGCTTTTGGTTTAGGGAGTAGATTCCGTGATTTTTAAAATTACAGAATTATTACTGAGTTCTTATTATGTAACAGACGCCTTGTGCTACACACTTGTATGTGTGTCATTCCATTAAAGATCACAAAAACTCTGTGAAAATTGTTATTTCCATTTTTAGAAGATGAAATAGAAGGATCACAAAATTTACCCAGGTAAGTAAATAGCAGAGCCTGAGATCAATGTAACTGTATTTGTCAGGCTCTAAACCCTATGCTTTTAGCCATTACTCAGTCACCAATGGAAACAACTCAACAGTGTGCCAAATAGGTCACGTGTTTCCCTCTACTCGTCAGTCCTTCTTGCTGTTAGCTGGGGCCATGTGAGTCATTTAGCAGTGGGATGTGAGCAGAGCTGCCGGATGCTATTTTCAGTCTGAGGTAATTTAGGGTAGGTGTGCAATTTTCTCATTTTCTTTCCTCCTGCCGCAGCCAACCTGGAAGCCACAAGTTGGCAGTAACCTAAGATGGTAGAACCTACAAGTGCCCAACTTTCCGAGTGTCTAACATGGAACAAAGCCACCCTCCATTTTCAAAATGTGCTTTAGATTTGTGGTAAGAATATAATGAGATTTGGAGGGTAATTTGTTACTCTGGAAAAACCCAACCTTTCCTAACTAATATAGTGTCCTGTGAGAAAGACAAAATGGATTATTTAGTGATTAAATGCATATATGATTGATTTCATTGGTTCCAAGTGAGTATATATTATATTAACAAGGATACATAATTCTCATAACTGGCAATACATGATATCACACATCTGGAAGAACAGAATAAAAAAGTATACAGGGGCACCTGGATGGCTCAGTAGGTTGAGTGTTGGACTCTTGATTTCGGCTCAGGTCATGACCTCATGGAACTGAGCCCTGTGTCCACGTGGAGCCTGCTTAAGATTCTCTCTCTCTCTCTTTCTCTCTCTCTCTCTCACCCCCCTCTGCTCCTCTCCCCAACTCACACACACTGTCTCTTTCTGTCTCTGTCTCTAAAATAATAAAAAATTTAAAAGTATACAGATGCCACAAAATACTACCAATATTAACCTTTTGAGAATCTTTGTTCAAGCATTTTTTTCTTTATTTTAATCAAAGAGGAAAAATTCTGGAACTTTGTATTCTTCAGTTAATAACATTTACTGCTCTATCTGATTATGAGCCACTGCTAAGTCAGCCCTATCTGAGACCGACAAAAATTTGGGAGAGAAAGATACAAATGTTGGGGGGACTTACAGGCATGGAATGGAGAGAAGAGCCTATCTGATACATGCTGTAGATAAGGTCTTACTCCTCTGTATAAAGATTTCAAGACAAACAGGAGTCAGAGTTTCAAGTAGTGTTAGTCCCTGCAAAATGTGACTCACTCACATAATGAGTTTCAGTTTGTTCAAATTGGAAGAAAAAAGACTGTTAGTCACAGAATTGTCTTTTCTAAATATATGCACAGAAAATACCATTAGGAACTTTACTTTGGGAGAAGAGAAAATATGTGTGTCTCAGTATGGAGTAACCAAAACTGTGGACTATCACAACACTGAACCATGTGAATAGGTAAATTAGTGAAATCATGTTGCTAAAGCTGTTACTTTGGACTAGGATCCAGGAGGTATAGCTGTTTATACAATCGTAGGCAAGTCATTAACATGCCAGGTTCAGCTTTATGCAATTTGTAGAAATTCGTGTAATGTGGAAAAATAATGTCTGAAATATCTCCTAGCCTGAATATTCTGAAAATCTCTAAATCTTATAGCATAGTGGTTGAAAACATATGCTCTTAACAGCTTTATAACCCATCATATTACCTAACCTTTTTGAAGTTAATTTTCTTGATCTATAAAAATTAAAGTAATAATTGATCTCCTAAGATTATTGTGTAAATAAAATTAGGATAGTACAAATAAATGATGAGAATTGTGTCTGACATATAATAACTACTTAATAAATAATAATGAGTTCTGTAGATAAAGTAATACATATTTTCAAAGTTGTTCATGCCCTAACAGATGTTGGGGAGGAAAAATGTTTATTTTACCCTTTAAGGTTCTTCTGGCTGGTGTAGGAGTTAAAATGACATGAGACAGATTAACAGAAGAAAATACAAGGAAAATATGTATGTACTGGGATTCCATAAGAAAAATGAGGCCCACAGGCAATCAGGAAATTGATGTTCATACGCCTTCCAGGGCTAAGGAGAAAGAGTTAGAGGTCTGGGACTTAAAAGAGAAGGCAGACAATTCACAAGAAAATTAAAAAGAGTAAATGTGTGGTAAACAAATGTTTGCTGGGCCATACAAAAACAATGGGACACAGAAAGAAATTTTCACAGACTTTGCTAATCTCCTCTCTACCTATCACATCTAGTTTATATTATGCTATAGTTAAATATGGTGATAGCTCTCTTCCTGGAGCAGATCCTCAACCTAAATTTTTTTGGGCAGTTAGACGGAAAGGTCAAAGGTTCTTCATTCAAATTACTTTCCTTTTTTTAGGAGACAATCATCTCAGCTCAAGAGATTTGTTTGTTTTCTCTATTCTTAATATGCTGTAGATGAGTCTTATTTCTCAGCTGGAAACTGAACTAGAACTGGGGGAAGAGATGTACCCCAAAACTGGAAAGCTCTCCTTGCAATGTCTGTCGCTGTGACTTGAACAATCAACAGTCTATTCCAGGAAGCAAAAGTATAATAAATAGGAAGCTTGGAGGATGGGGAAATCTCATTAAATGACAACAAGAGGAAGATTTTGCTAAAATGCTGGCCTTTCTCAGATGATTTTAAAGGAATTCAGTAAAGATAACTGGATTCGTGATTAAACAGAGGTAAGAGGCAAGCACGGTGGTAAGGGTAGAAAGGAAACTGAGGTAAATGTCACAGTGATGGTCCCTTTGAGGTCTCTTAATAGAAAAACCTTTCCTAAATCTGCATTTTACTTTAATACAAATGACCTTTCTTTTATAAAACCAGAGGAAAACTATATATATTATTTTCTTTAACATGAAAGACTTTCCTCTTACGTATTTACATGTACCCTAACTTTTTCTGGACCCTAAATTCGAGATTAAGCGAGAGAAATGTGCTTAAATTCTACCATTATTCTTCCTTCCTTCAATATTATGTAAGGAAGAAACATACCAGTGGAAAAGTCAGAAAGATGTGTACTGGCAAATTAACAACAAACACATATTGTGTAATCTACAGATGTTCTATGGCTTAAAAGTTCTCTATTTCTACAAGCCAATCTGATTTTCAGTCGCTCAGCGCAACAGACTCCCAACCTACTCCCCTGGGACCTTTCTGCTGTTACCTTCCAAAACGGATTAATTAGTACCTGGAAAAGCCATGCGGGGGTGCTGGTAACTGCTCAACTACTCGCTGAGACTGTAGTCATTTCCAGAAGGAGAAAGGGTGCTCTGCTGCCAATGTAATAGGTGAGCTTTGTTTATACACTCCAACATTAACTGAAAGACAAAGGAGATATAAGTTGGGTAAGGAATTTTCCAGTTAAGAGTCAACATACGATGTCACTTCTCTACAAGAACCTTGCCATCCCCAAGTATAGTTCGTTCAAGCTGAGGCCTGCCTATCTCTTTCACAGTGACACCAGCATCTGACACATTCAGGGGATGCATGGCTGTATTCTGAGCCAAGATACTAATTATAAAGAACATGAAAGGATGCTAAATTTGGCTTGAGAACAAAAGCAAATGCCTGTTCTTTTAAAGATCAGTTCTAACATTTGATCTTCTTAACCATCTTTGGTGATTGTAATAACACTGGAAAATAACACTGCATAAAGGATTAGTAAACATTGCTAAGAAAGAAATGGCACAAAGATAATAAAATTACATTTGGTTAAGAAACCTGGTTCCCTCTTAGGGCCTCCATCATATATTCAACCTTTTTGTGCTTTGTGCCAAATCACTGCCTGATTTCATTATTCATAACAATCATCTCTAATAATATGGATAAAATTTTTTATTGTTTTTACTTGGCGGGGGAAGATTTCTCTGGCTTTAGTGAAACCTACATGATTGAAAGTATTATACAGAAGATTGTCACAAGCAGATAGGGCTTGTTCTTAGCCATGTGTTCTCATTCTGTACTGTTCTCTGTTCCTTAATTATGCTTCACTACAGATGTTGTCCTCTATTTCCTCATCCTTCATGTCTTGCAACTTCACGACCCCAATTCCACCTGAGCCTGTTGTGCACCCTCCTCTCAACTGAGGACAAATTGGCTTAGCTTGAAGCATTCCATATCCGTATGTTGAAACCTTTCCCAACTGCAGTTCACGTTCGAGTCTGGGTCACTTTCCTCACCAACAGAAGAGAACCATGTACTGGCTGTGTTGGTTGTCAAAGAAAACCCCAACACTGTCAAATCGTCTCAATACCTGCAACGTTTATAACACAGCTACAAGAATGGGTATCAAAGGCGCTTTGAGCATACTTTTTCTCTAAAAGCTTAAAGTTTAAGTCCTGTAACCAACACGAAACCCTAATCCCCCAAGGTGTACAGGTAGAGCGGTCATAAAGAAAACACTTACCCAGGAGAGACTATCGATTTTGAACCCTGCCAGATGAATCTAATGCAGAACATGCTCTAAAATGCTCCGGGGAAAAAGTCCCCTTTGTTTCCCTTCTCTGAACTTTCTTCTTGGATAAATTCAGGCAGTTTTCCAATTCACGAACACTTCCCTCCGGCAAGGTCTGATCATTGTAAACGTGTTGCCAGGATGGCAGACTCTCTTCTTTGGCAGAAACCCCAGAGCAGACAGATAATGTGCCCGGGAAACCAAGTTCCCAGTCCCGGGAAGGTCAAACTGAGATGAACTGCGAGCAAGTCACTTCTCAATCATGCTGATTTCTTCTACATTAAATGATGCTGGGAAGCACAGACACTGGCAACACTGCTATTAAGATAAGTTTGACTCATTTAGCAGCACTAGTAAACCTAGGAGGCTGACTCAAATGAGCAGACGCCAGTGACGCCGGTAAACAAGTGTTCACACCTGTTAACAGCTGTGTGGCTTCCCTATTCCAGGTGTGCTATGTAAACTCAACTCAATGCCACATTTATCACCTATTAAGGGTTATCAAATTGCATTGTGCAGACTATCCCTCTGGAAATTGTCACAAATAAAGCTGGGCGTCATTTGTCCAGGGCCTCAATAAAGTGGATGTAGATGCACAATGTAAATCTAAGATCGTATCAAATAGGCTCCAATTAAAATTCTGTACTATAAAGAATACTCCAAAGCCATAGCCCTGGAAGACTGCCACAAGCCACTTAATTCTAATATTTCTAAGAAGTCAGTGGAAAACTTTCTTGCTGGATTTTTTTTAGGGAGAGCAGTCACAAGGTGGGGACGGGGCAAATGCAATCATGTGAACAATTGTGATGGAGAGAGGCAGACTGCCTTCTACAAAGCCAATCAAAACCACACCTGCCAATTTGCAGATTATATTATAAATTCTGTGGTAATGATGGGAGAGAGACTGGGTGGCAGAGTTTCTAGGGACTACTTAGGCAACTAATATGATTGTAAATTTCTCCCACCACTACCTAACATACTTAATAAACGGAACACTCCTACCATAGGTAGTGAGCCCCCGGAATTCTGAATTGCAGAAATTTGTGAGTTGGAATGTAGCTTAAGAGTTGTCAAATATATCCTCCCTCTGATATAGTAAGCTTTTCCACAGAATGTCTCTAAAGTCACTCATGAGCTGCTATTCAAATATTTCTAGCGATATTTCTAGCGATGAAGAACTCAATTCTTCACAAGAAATATATTTCATTTCTTAAGATCACATTCCTCATTTAAGCTAAATTCTTCTTCCCCATAATTGTATATGAAATTTTATATTAAAATTCTATTCTAATCCATTTGGTCTTACTGCTTCCCACAAGAATGTAGGTTTCATGAGAGCAGAGGCTGTGTTTGTATGGTGTACTTTGTTTTACCTACATCATGCACATGGGCTGGCAATGGACAGAATACATACACATGTTTATTGAGTGAGTGAAACAATAGAAGTTAACCCTCCTCTTAGCATCTCAACAATCTTGAAGATGTTTAAGAACAACTGAAAATCCTTTAATTCACATCTTATGTTTTAATTTTTACTCATATTTTGCCATCCCAGTTGCTCATCCATGGGTTTATTTAAGTCTTATGTATGTGTGAGTGTGTGTGTCTTGAGAAAGAGAAAAAATATGCGTAAGCCTTATCATATACCTGCTCATATTCCTTGGCCATTAACAACTTTAAAATGGTGTAGTCACTTTTATCAAGTCCAGAGTGCTTTGCCCTAGTGTATCAAAATCATGGTCTATAACTCTGAACGAGGACACCATCTACACTGCTGCTCTGCAAATCTTGTCTCCTTCAATGTCATAGATTAAAATAAAAACACTATTAAAAATACCACCTACTCCTTCATTTCTATCAGTTTCTTATGCAGGCCTTGAAATATATCTATAAAATAGTCCTTATCATTTTAAGAGACAAAACAGATGAACATAAGGGAAGGTAAACAAAAATAATATAAAAACAGGGAGGGGGACAAAACACAAGAGACTCACAAATATGGAGAACAAAGGGTTACTGGAGGGGTTGTGGGAGGGGGGATGGGCTAAATGTGTAAGGGGCATTAAGGAATCTACTCCTGAAATCATTGTTGCACTATATGCTAACTAATTTGGATGTAAATTTAAAAAAATAAAATTAAAAAAATAGTCCCCATCGAAGTGAAGATAACAGATTTCTACTGATGCCACAGAAGTCTGGGGTCCCTCAAAATTTAAATTATAATGAACTATACATTTGGCCCTTTTTTCTCCACAAAATTGGAGGCCTCAGAAAGTTAGAAAATTAAACTTTTCAATTACTCCCTCTTAACTTATTTGTGGTACTTAATTCTCGGAATCGTTATCGGCCAGAACTGACATTTTTGTCAATCACGAACAAAGATTATGAAAACTTCCTGGGGTCAGCTCTTTCTAAGAAAAACTAGTTCACATGACAAGTATTTATTTAGTACCTACTAGGTGCAAGAAGCAATTCTAAATACCATCTCTGACAAAGATTATAGTTGGGATGGCAGGAATCAGAGAATAAATACAAAATTTTGAGTACAGAAATATACATTAGATAATGCTAGTGGGAAAACAGACCACTCTGTGCGTTCTGGCCAATGTGTAGGAGTGACTGTTGCTCAAAGACTATAAAAGTGACATTTGAGCAAAGAAGTAAAGGAAGAAAGGGTCAGAGTTATGTAGACAATTGGGGGAAGCAGACAGAACACACTATTTCAATGCTACTCACACCTTACTGTGCATGTAAATGAAGGCACCAAAGGTCTACAGATAACCCCAACAGGGCAACTTAATTTGTTGGTATAGTCTGATGATAAGAGATAGGGAAACGGGAAAGGAAAATTATTTTAGTTAAAAAAATCATAATCTTTTCTATAAAACAGACAAGTACTTTAGCCAACTCTTAATCTCAGCATAATGCTCAGCTTTTGTGATTTTCATTGATGTGGCCATTATTTGAACTTATTTTGGCATACTTTCTCATTTTCATGTGCTGTCTCACTTTTGGATTCCATTAGGTGCTAAATGTGTAAGTGCCAAGAATATCACTTGGGAGCCTGCTTCGCATGAGAATTCTAGAGCCAATTTCACATTCAGAAATGAATGGGAAAGGTTTCAGGAAAGCTATTGAATTTTCATAGGGGTGCTCAAATGAAAACTTGCAGCCATTTGAATTTATTTTATTGCTACACACATATCATATAAATTTGCATTACCTTTTATAATACATATTTACTTATTTTTCTCAGCCCTATGCTAAACCAGGAGGCCAACTAGACTTTACAGAAATTCTAATTATCCAAAAAAAAAAAAATCTTAAGTGGTTTTAGGGCACGTTATGCATTCAGCACATGTGTGCGAGCTTTCACTCTCCTTCACACATACCCCTCTGGCTGATTTCTGGAAAACAGATAACCCAACTGTGGTGGAAAGGAAAAGCCTATTAGAGAGAGCATCAAATCTTCCACATATTATCTTCTCCTTTCCTTCTCTTGCCTAGGTAACGTAATTCAATTCTGCCTTGGCCATTCACCTTTGACAGAATGTTAAGGTGGTGATTCTACGAGGAAAATCTTTGATAAAATAATTCCATCCTTTGGGTATCTTGGCTTCAAGTATTTATCATCATTTAGAAAAGTGGCTGAAATGTTACCTTTAGGATGGGGACTTAAAGAGACTGAATAAATGCTAAATGCCTTTAGTTGGTTTTGTCCAATACTTTGGGTTGAGTATAAAATGGATCACAGGAAATCTATTTTTTGTCTTTCTGTGCAAAGCTATTCAACATTTATCCATTATCATAGAAACAATTCAATTAATGGCTCTTGGGAACCAGAATATAGCCCTACTATCTACACCTTAATAGCCTCTATATATCATTGCAACCTAATTTCCAGATTGAATTGAATGTAAATGGCAGTTGCCCATAGATTAAAAAAAAAAGTTTAAATTGTACTATTTTAGTTCCATTCCCACAATGCTCTCCTGGTATACATATTAAATGCTTTCCTCTAATTCACACTCTGAGTTCTGTAAATTAATACTGCTATTTTGATTTCATTTAGACTTTTTAATTTTCAGATAAATCATTTGGATGAAAGGGAATTGTTTGCCAGTTGGAGCCTGCTTGCATTATCAGTGAATTATTCAGCAGTATTCTCCCCCACGGTGCTCAGAATATCAGCCCCACTTTCCCCCTCCACCCCCTGGTGTTTTTTTCCTTCTAAGTACTCATGTGAGCAGAGCAGAGAAAGCTGAGGCCACGCAGAAGGAGGATTCCATTTCTCTGGGGCAGAGTGTCAGGAAAGGAGGGCCTGTGTTTAATGTCTTCGTAGCAGCTACACTCATCTGCTCTCTGGTGGAGCAGAGGAACAGGAGGAAAAATTCCCACTGCCAAAGCAAATGAACGTGAAAGTGTTCACCATCTCCTTTATAACCACTGTAGGTCGAACAAGCTGCTTCTGCTGGTCTCTTCTATTTCATTCTCCAAACACAGAAGATCTGGTGGAAATCTGTGCAGGAAAAAGTAACTGCAAATAGGGTGGGGCTCATCTGTAGAATTGCTGCAGACTGTGTCTGAGATCTCTCCTGGCCTGGCACTCACAGAACTGGAGGGAACTGGAGAACTGGAGGGTTTAGTGGAAGGGGTGAAGAGTAAGAACTTATGATGCATCTCAGGGCATTCCTGATGGCCACTGCGTGACCCCATTGTCCCAGCCACAGCCCACATTGCAGCCCTGATCACTTCACCTTGGAACTAAGAGCTTGTGCTGAGCCACTGGCTTATTCCCATGTTTCCCTCCAAACCACCACACTCTGCCAGATGTATCTCCCTGTAAGAGTTTTGCATAAATCCTCCTGCAATTACCCCTGCCTTGCTCCCAGCAAGATAAAGCTCATACTCTTTAATCACAGCATTTGACACATTCTGATCTCTTTCCTTGCTATCTTAAGGCCTCTCTGTTCAAATCCTGCCTGGTGGGTTTTTCCTTTTCCAAAAAGATAGAAATGTCTTATTCTCATATGGTGTGGAAAGCCTTCTTGCCTTTTCCCCACGTTGTTCCGCGTTCAAAAATCAGCTTATGCTCTGTCTGGCTCTTTAGAACACACCCCCTTGGGAAAGTGTCCTGACCAATCTTACTTGCCATCACGTCTCCTTATATACACTGGTATGGTAAACACAGGCTTCTGCACAACTGTGTTCTGCCCTGCTCACCTGTGCCTTAGGCTGTGTTATCAGGACAACTCCCTGGCATTCACCATCTCCTTCCTCTTCCCCGTTATTCTCTTTGTCTCTTGTGGGTCTGGTGAACTTCTACCTACCCTCCAAAGCCCAACCTTGTTTGCTCCAGATTTTCTCAACATAAGCCTTAGGGAGAATTAGATTCCCCCTCATCTGCATTCCTATTAATCTTTATCGACACATTTCTAACTGCATGTACTCTTTTTTTTACAGTTAGTATCTGCACGTTTTTCTCTTGTACTTCTTAACCCAAGCCGCAACTCATTGAGGATAGAAAATGAGATATATTCACTTGTCCTCCAACGTTGGCACAGTAAATGGCACATATCTGGTGCTCGGTCAGACTTTACCACTAAAAAACTAATAGCAGTGTGTCGTTGCTTCTGTTTTTCACAAATTTAAAGTAAAAGTAAATTCACCCCTTCAATTCATCATGATCTTTTTATCTATCTCATCAAAACCAACAGTCCCAATGAATGCTCTTCTTATATCTCCTTCTTAGGGTCTCTAAGCCCTGGGTAGGGAAGAGTAAAGAGGTTTTCCTACCTGAATAAAGAGCTGAAAAATATGCAGAGCTCTCTTAAAGCAATTCGACGGGCAGGAAAGAAAATTCTTTCTGATTTTTCATAATGAACAGGCTGGGGTTGCCTCACAGTGACAGACTGTGATACTGACCTCTCAACTACCCTCCCAGGGACTAGAGACTTTACCATACCAAGACTGGCATTAAAAAATTTGATAACAATAGCTGTAACCATGGGAAACTTTCACTCCTCCAGTTTGAATTAAAAAAAAAAATCAAATCTCAGAGGGATGTGTTTTATCATCCCTAACAAAAGGTGCTGCTTACAAAAAAGAAATGACAGCTTGTAAATTATGAGACATCCATCTGATGCGGGCCTGTCAGTCACCCAGGCCCTCCATCAAGATGAAAGAAAAGTAATAAAAATTCTGGTATCAGGAAGCAAACTTGAGAAATGGAAGTTCAGACAGCCATTCCTGTGGTCCTGCTATTTTTGCACTGGTCCTCTCAAAATCCACCGCATCCCAAACTCTGGAGAAAGTTAACAAATCTTGGTAACATGGCTTCCTATTCTCTGTGGTTGGGCAGGGAGAAGTGAAAGAATTACAGTATCGTGCACGATGCTGCTCTGGAATAATTTGCATTCCAAATGGGAACAGAAAGTTATGGGGAAAAATTACATCCCTTTCAACATGTTTTCAAGCTAAATTTGGGAGACCAGAAAAATCTGAATAAATTATAAAGCCTACGCCAAACACCTTAGTGATTTAAACTGAACCCAATTTCTTTTAATGTTCCCACATGACTATTTGACATCTTGACTTCTGTGTATTAACAACATTCAGCACTGTTCTTTTTAATTACTGAATTTCTCTACATTAAAATTAGATCATAAATACTTTTTTTCAAAAATAAAAGAAATAGACCAAAAGATTGAGCCCACACAGGAAATCTCAAAATGGGTAATTTACACACAGGAATTATAATCTTTTGAACTATTTTGACTTCAGGATAATCTCTCTCTCTCTCTCTCTCTCTCTCTCTCTCTCACACACACACACACACACACACACACACAGACATGCACACACACACATACACACATGTATACTTACATATATGAGATTATATATACATATATGTATGTGTATGTATATACATGTATATACACATATATAGGTATGTATACACATATATATGTATACATATACATTTATATATATTTACATAATGTATCACTGAAAATAGGGACTTGAAAGGATTTACATTCTTAATAGTCCAGATATGAAGGCCGAAATCTTTACTCTCAATTTCCTGAATGTCTTTTTACATAAACTACTATAATAGCCAAAGAAGAAAAAAGAGAAAAAGAAGAAATAAAGAATGAGGAGGCAGAGGAAGAAAAAGAAAGGAGGAGGAGGAAGAGATGAAATAATGGGAGCCTGATATGATAGAAGAATCTATAGTAATGACACTGAGCAGGACACATCCTGTGCTGCCATGGAGGAAACAGACCAGCAGGTATTTAAATTGGGTTCAAAACAATTTTCCTATTCAGTAAAATTATCACTCGAGGCCCGCTGGCCTTGTTTATCCTATGGTTTGTACCTTCTGGCAACTCCTCCCCACCCCACCCCACCCCCAGTGGATACAGGTGCTCCACATACAAAGCAATTTCATACAGAAGATTTGCAGACTGGGCCACAGATCCTTGTCACCCCTTCTCCTCTGCTTGCCTCCATCATGCCCAACTGCCTTGTGCTTAATTTGAAAGAGGAACTGTAGGTGTGAACTATGCGCTCCCATGTGGCACAAAGGACTTGCCAGAGGTATTAGACAGGGTTCTGCAAAGAAACAGAATCAATAGGATAGGTAGAGATATAGACAAGAGGAAACTTCTAGGAATTGGCTCACACAGTTAAGGAGGCCAAGAAGTCCCACAGTCTGCTGTGTACACACTGGAGACCCAGGAAAGCTAGTGGTGCAGTTCTAGACTGAGTCGAAGGACCTGAGAATCAGGGGTGTGACAGAGTCTGAAAGCCCAAGCACCAGGAAAGCCCATGTCTAAAGGCGAAAGATGAATACTCTCAGCTCAAGCAGAGAGAGAATCTGCTCTCTTTTTGCTACAGTTCTTATTATATTTGGTTCCTTAACAGATTAGATGATACTCACCCACGCTGGGGAGGGCCATCTGTCTTACTCAGTTCAACAATTCAAATGCTAATCTCTTCCTGAAACACCCCTACAGACACACCCAGAAATAAGGTTCTGCTAGCTATGTGGGCATCCTTTAACTCCATCAAGTTGATGCATAAAATTAACCATCACACCTGAAAACTGTACTGAGACTAAACCAAACTTTACTGAGCTTCTGCTTGCACTAGGCTAGGACACTAAAGGTGACTGAAGTCCCTTCAGTGCCACTTAAGGTGGCTGAGTCTTTGCTAAAGCCAACACAATACTAACAAACCATGAAATGTACTTTGTCCTAATTCACAGTGCCTAACCATTTTCCACTCACTTCCCTTCCGTGATTTTCCATTTCCCTAGAGCCTCTTGTTTCCCCAGAGCCTCTAGAGCAGCTTTTAGTTCTAGCTTTTTCACTTCCCTATGGCTCCTTTTTGTTCCCTCTCTGCTCTCCCTTTAAAAACCTCAGTGACTGGGGCACCTGGGTGGCTCAGTTAAGCATCCGACTTCAGCTCAGATCATGATCTCGCGGTCCGGTCCGTGAGTTCGAGCCCCACGTCGGGCTCTGGGCTGATGGCTCAGAGCCTGAAGTCTGCTTCGGATTCTGTGTCTCCCTCTCTCTCTGCCCCTCCCCCGTTCATGCTCTGTCTCTCTCTGTCTCAAAAATAAATAAACGTTAAAAAAAATTTTAAAAACCTCAGTGACCTTTGCCTTAATTGTGGTAGGCTCAGTTTATACTGGGGTCTCTCTTGCTTACTGAAATAGTCTGAATAAAATCTGTCTCACTGTTTAACAGTGATCAGTGCTATTTCTCTTTACTATTTCAACAGGACATGTTGGCTTCATAGAGAGCAGTGAATGAGGAAAGCTTGTAAAGAAGGTGGGCGTTATTCTACACATGGTGTAAATGGAAAATGGGATAGAAGATGCTCATCGAAAGACACAGGCTGCATGTCATCACGTGCTCATTGGCCCGGTGTTCACAGATCCTCTAACTTTTTCAAGCAAAATCAGAGATCAGAATTTTTTTTTAACTTTTTTAAATGTTTATTTATTTTTGAAGGAGAGACAGAGTGTGAGTGGGGGAGGGGCAGAGAGAGAGAGAGGGAGACACAGAATCTGAAGCAGGCTCCAGGCTCTGAGCTGTCAGTACAGAGCCCTACCCGGGGCTCGAACCCACGGACTGTGAGATCATGACTCGAGCCGAAGTCGGTCACTTAACCGACTGAGCCACCCAAGTATCCCCGGAATTCTTTTTTGAAGTACATCTGCCATACTTTTAAAATGATAAATTACCAAACACTGTAATTGCCAAATTAGTAAACACTAAACATGTGCCCGCGCGCGAGCGCGCACACACACACACACACACACACACACACACACACACCAAGTTTCCTCACTTACTGTGGCAGGTTGTGAATGAGAATGTGTATGTGTATATCTCAAAGCCCTCCTGGATTCTAAACAGCCAGAATAAGAAAAGTATTTTCTGTCATTTAATGTAAATTGCTAAGCTCACTGTTGCATCAACTGCTTGAGACAATATTGTAAGCAGAATAACACATATGAGATACCTGTTCTGTGAACTAATGGAAGGATTCTATCTCTGGAGCTGTCAATTACCTTTCAGTCCTGCTAAACTCATTTGAGAAACAGTCTGTTTCTGAGGCATGGATTATTTGTCTGAATAAACGGGAACGTTATGCTCAACAGACACCATTCCGATTGTGAATGCCACCTCAGTTAGAGTGTCACTGCTAATGCTAGGTAGCTACAGATTTTTAGTTTGGTTACATTTGACAAAACCCAGAATGCTCTGTTTCCTTTGTGTTGAACATTTTATATTGTGTTTCATTACCAAATAAAGGATAAAATCACCCTACGACGGGCATCTACATAAAACTAGCCAAAATAAGATTTGTCCTATTTTGATATCCCCTGCTGAGGCTGGTTTCTACTTTCCTATAGCCTCTTCTCTAAAGAGCTAAGTAGTCCTCTTCCCTTTCTTCTTTCTCCACTTGTTCTCCCTTTTTGTCATTTTATGTCCCCTTCCTTCCATTTCCACTGGAGATTATTAATTAACATAGTAATGTTTATGAAAGAGTTCTCCTCCATTTTATATAGTGTTGTCATTCTACATGGGGTTCCAGGTAAGATATTAAAATGAAATATAGAAAATCTGGGGAACAAACCATACTCAATACTGGATATTGTGGTTGCCTGCACGATAGCTTCCCACCTGCTCCCCTTGGGTAGTTTGGATGAATAAACCCATCTTCCATAAACTCATTGATAGGTAAGTCTCAATTTTTTCAGTCAACCAGAATATTGGCTCTCAAGCATTTCAATCAGAGGGAAAACCTGAAATTTAGTGGAATAGTAAAAGATTTTTTTTAATCTGTAAAGAAACAAAGCTAAAAATTTGGTGGTGCCCATATTTTGACCTTAAGAAAAGGACGCTGGGATTAAAGCAGATATCAGAATAGGACAGAGCTAAAAGAACTCTAGAGAAATATAGCTTGTATTCTTGAAGACATCATAAACCTCAGGAATAAACCTTTCTTTCTGGAGCTTCACCATACTTTTTTAATTATGTGGGCTAATATATATAGCTTTATTATTTAAGCCATAGTTGATTTTGCTATAATTTGCATATAAAAACATATAACTGATATACTACCAATGCAAAGTCATTTGAAAATTTAAAATGTCTCCTAGGCCTATAAAGTCTGACTATGGCTTGACAGAATATATCGATTCTGTCACTTACTAGCCAAGTGGCTTTAATTATGTTACTTAATAGTCTCATTGCCTAAGTTTTTTTCTATAAAATAGGTATTATAATATCCATTCTACAGAGTTGTTGGGATTATTTGATAAAACATGTAAATGATTACAAACTACATAAAATACTTGGTAAGTGAGGTAGCAATAGAGAAAGAATTTGGGCTTGATTGTCCATGAAAGCAAAATAATGGCAAACAGTGGCAATACTCCTTCAGATACTGGCCAACAGAGAGGAGCGTTTGCCAGGTGACTACTATTAATCCTGTCCCCTTAGCAAGGGCATCAGGAATTTATTCATTCAATAAATATTAGTTGAGCGTTTACTATGTGTCACCTACCATTTAAGATATTAGACATACAGCAGTGAACACAATGGGCAGCATTTTCTGCTTTCATGATACCTATCTTCTATGAGGTAGTCAAACAATACAGTGCACATAAAATGTGTGTCATATGCCAGATTGTGATGAGTACTATGAAGAAAAATCAAGCAGGGAAATGGAATGGGTAGTTTGTGGGAAGAATCAGTCTTAATCTAATCAGGGAGGTGTCCATGGAGAATGGGAAATTTGTGTATGGTATAAAGAAGGTGAGTGAGTGAGCCCTGCAAATATCTAGATGAAAAGCATCCAGGCTAAGGGTACATTGTGTAGAAAGGACCTGGGGCAAGACTAGGCCAACTGAGTTCAAGGAACTCAAGAAGGCAAGTGAGTAGGGATGGGTGAAGGAAGGGGTAAGTAACAGGCATGAGACCCTAAAAGTAATAACTGTCCCAGAGGAGACTAGAGACAAACACAACATTGATGTCATTAAACACATGATTCAGCTAACTTCCTTTGTTTTGATTCCATTATCTAACATCTTTTTCTCGTTATTAAAATGTATAAATAATTTTTCTATAATTTTGGAAAATATCAAATAGGGAGTTTCCTTCCCTACTGACATTGCTACTAATCTCCAATCCCAGAAGACTCTGTTTTCAACTTTCTTCACATTGTTGCCTCCATATCACTAAATGATCTTCTTAAACCATTATTTCATAATTTAACAATTTTAGAATATTAGCCCTTGATTTATTGCTATCTTAAAGTTTAGTGTACTTTTTCTGTTCCCACTTCCTTTACCCTCAGAGTTAGATCCCTTTTACATCTTTTATAATATTTTTATTTTTTAATTACTTTTAAATTTTTTTTCATTTTATTTTTGTGAGAAAGAGAGATACAGAGAGAGAGAGAATGAGTGGAGGAGGGGCCAAGAGAGATAGGGAGACACAGAATCTGAAGCAGGCTCCAGGCTCTGAACTGTCAGCACAGAGCCCAACACAGGGCTTGAACTCAAGATCCTTGAGATCATGATCTGAGCTGAAGTGAAGACACTTAACTGACTGAGCCACCCAGGCACCCCTATAATAATATTTTCAAGTCAAAGTTAAAAAATACATCTTTACTTCTTTGTCCAATAACTAAAAACAGTATTTCTTGATTCTCCATTTTAAAATTGTAGGTAGCTCTTATCCTCATTCGCTGACACCTTCCATTTTCAAAACTGTGTTATCCGTATTTTTTCTTTGATATTTTCAAGGTTGGTAACTTTTACATGCTCTTCTGTGACTATAATTAATTCTGAAATCAATAGACATAACTTAATATGTAAATATTCATCACTGATGATCACATTTTCTTTCATCTACAGTTTTCCCATGACTCTGCCTCTCAGATCCTAATTGTCTTTCTTTTATTCTTAAATAGCATATCTTTAGCTGCTTAATTTTTATGCCTTCCATTTTCAGTCTTGCTAGTGTCTTTTAGCCTTATCCCAAACAGATACTTGAAGTCTTCTCTTAATTTCTGTAATAGGTTGGATCCACTGCTTTCCTAACCCAATCTTTCTGTCTCAACTAAACCTTCTTGTGCCCAAGGTATATAACTAAGTACCTTCTTTTAAAGGTTTATATGAGAAGTAAGTATACTGAGTACTTACGACTCTGAAGATGTCTTTTTGTGTCACGCTGAGGTTTACAACTTTGCCTGATGCAATATTCCAAGTGGAAAATATGTTTTCCTCCAACTTTGGGTGCTTGAAGCAATAGAGAAACTCTCAGTTGCTGAGTCTGAAGCTATTCAGACTCCAGTGCCTTTGGACATATTTCTCTTCTTGAAAAGTTGTCTCATCTTTTCATTTGATCCATTGGGTTACAAAATAGTTCAGTGATATGTTTAAGTATGGGATCTTTTCATTCATTTGGTTGGAGATTCTAAACTCTGTTTGCATCTGAAGACAAAGGTCCTTCTGCTCTTAAAATTTTATTCCATGGCATCTTTCCTTACATTGTTCTGATTTGTTGATGTGCTTTTAAGAAATGTTATAGTTGGTTATTGGACCCTAGATTTATCTTTTATATTTTACTTTTAGCTCATAGTTTATGTGTCTTAGTTTTGTTTCACTCTCTCAATTTTTTTTCATAACTTTTCCTTTAAACCTATTAATTAAAAAATTGTCAACCAAACTTTTTACTGAACTAAAAATGTGTCATAAGGTTGAGAACACATGCCGTGGAATCAGATTGTGAGATCTAAATCCTACTCTGCCACTTACTAGCTATGTGACAAGTTATTTAACTTTTCTTTATCTTGGTTTCCTAATTGGTAAACTAAAGATAGTAAGAGTTTCCACTTCAAAGGGTTATGACAAAAAGTAAGAAGTGAATTTATTAAAAGTTTTTGAAAGTGTTATGAACCTGTCCTGAAAAAATATTATCTATTATTATTACTATTTCATCATTAAACAAATGTTTATTAGGGCTTATTGTATAAATCAGACACATTCTAGGGGCACCTGGGTAGCTCAGGTGGTTAAGTGTCCGACTTCAGCTCAGGTCATGATCTCAACAGCTTGTGAGTTAGAGCCCTGCGTCAGGCTCTGAGCCTGGAGCCTGCTTTGGATTCTGTGTCTCCCTCTCTCTCTCTCTGCCCCTCCCCTGCTTGTGCTCTCTCTCTCTCTCAAAAATAAATAAACATTAAAAAAAACAGACACATTCTAAATATTTTGAATACATTAAGGAAAAAACCATCAAAATTCCCTGATTTTGAGAAATTCACATCCAACTTTGGATGCTGCATCCAAAGTTTTGTTTTTTGTTTTTCGTTTTTTGGAAAGCTTAGACAAACAAAAAAACACAATAAGTAAGTGAATTATGTATATGTTAGGAGGGAACACTGCTATTGAAAAACAAAAAGTTGTAATGGAACAGGGGTATGATAAATTCCATATGTGTACGGTGAGTAGCGACAGGGGTTCAATTTTACATGAGGCAGTCAGCGCAGGCCTTATATTTCAGGTACTATTTAAGTACTGACTTCAAGAAGGTTATAAAATGTAAAGTCAGAAGGCATGTTAGGGCAAAGGGAAGGGATTTGTTTTCTTCTAAGCAAATGTTATCTTAATGCTCCCCCTGATTTAACATTTATCTCAAATGTTTCGTTTTGTAATGATATGTTACTATTAACGATGGCATTATAATTCACTGGAAGGGCACCTAGGTGGCTCTGTCCATTGAGCATATGACTTTTGGTTTCAGGTCAGATCATGATCTCATGGTTCATGAGTTTGAGTCCTGCATCAGGCTCTGTGCTTACAGTGTGAAGACTGCTTGGGATTCTCTCTCTCCCTCTCTCTTTGCCCTCTCTCAAAATAAATAAATAAACATTTAAAAAAAAATGCATTGGAATGGCTTTGGTAGATCTCTACGTTGTGCTTCCAGCATTTCCTTTGGCCTTATCAAGAAAAGTATGAGACTCATAAGCAGTGAATAGAGTCCTTAATTTGGCATGAGGTTAAATTTTAACACTGGGGATAATAACTACCCATCTCTCCATTCCCAGCCCTATCCAGATTCAAAGTGACTAACAGTGACCCAGCAAGGCCAGCATGCAGAGGGGTTGCTGATGAAGGAAGAGCTCTTGGACAGGGGCTTAGGGATTGCCCCTCCTACAGCTGGGACGCAAGAGGCAAGGGCTTGATGATGCCCCTCTGGCCCCCACTTGTTGATTATGTGAGCAGCTGTGAGACCTATTATTTTGAGACACACATGGCTAAGAAACTGATCTGACATTAGGACTATACTCCAAGAATATTGACCCTATATACATTATAACTTAATGGTCAACCCATCAAAACAAAGATAATGTTTGGTTTTTTGTTGCTTATTTTTGTTATCTTTCCATTTGTTATGGAAATAATTTTGTAATAGAAAGTGGGGTTGTTTTAGTAGAACTATTCTAGAAGACTACCATTGCAATGAAACAGTTTGTAATAACTATAGAAACAATAACAAAACAGTGTCACTGTAATAAAAACAGCATTACTATAAAACAGTAATTAATAACATTTCAAAATGTACATAATTTTAATCATTTTATGAGCATCTTTTTATTTGAGTGTGCAGTTTTAAACAGTAAATGCCATGCTCTCTCCACTTATAGATGAACTGGTTGATCTTTATATTAGAACAAGGGTCAGGAAACTAAGGATTGCCTCATTTTTTGTGCAGTATATGAACTAAGAATTACTTTTATGTTTTTAAGTAATTGGAAAGCAAGAACAAAAGAAGAATTTTATTCTGTGCCGTGTGGAAATTATACAGAATTTAAATTTCAGCATCCATAAATAAAGTTTCATTGAAACTTTACATCGATTTATGTATTATTCATGGCTGCTTTCCTGTTACAAAAGCAGACTGAGTAGCTGTAAAAGAGATCATGTACAAAACCCAAAATATTTACTATCTGAGCCTTTACAGAAAAGTTTGACAACCCTTGCACTAGAGTTACCTGTGTCCTACAAGAATAATCTTTCACACTAAATTAATAGATAACCATATCATCCTTGTGACATAAATTTAATTCTTCCCTATAACATAAACATGAATGCTAAAATTTAAAATTTTAAATTTAAAATTACTGAGATTGGGGGGCACCTAGGTGGCTCAGCTGGTGAAGAGTCTGATTCTTGATTTCAGCTCAGGTCACAATATCACAGTTCATGGGATCAAGTCCCACTTTGGCTCTGGGCTGACAACATGGAGCCTGCTTGAGATTCTCACTCTCCCGCTCTCTCTGCCCCTCCCCTTCTTGTGTTCTCTCTCTGTCTCACTCTCAAAATAAATAAATAAATAAATGTTTAAAAATAATAATAATAAAATAAAAATACTGAGAGTGCAAATATGAGGGCCAGAACATGGTTCGTGGTAGATTCCCGAACTTAATGAGTTCCATCTGGTAAGGCTTCTTGGGATACTATACAGTAGACTTTTTTTTTTTTTTTTTTTTGCGTCATCTAATGATACTTTTATAGTATTTTTTAATTTGCTATTTTTCAATTACAAATATTTACAGAAACAGTCCAAGGCTCATTATGCATTTGAAAACTCACAGGTCTGAATTTACTTCGGTTGACAGGACTGTTATACTACTAAGCTACTGAACAGGTGTTATATATACTACTGCAAACTTGCCTAAGTACCATTATTCACGTACTATTTAAAATAAGAGTAAATCAACAATGTCTGCTAGGCATTTCATAGAGAAATGTTTTTATTTTCAAGAGTAGTGGCTAAAAAAGGAGAAAAATGAAGTAACTTCTCTGTATGAAGGTCTTCAACATGTGGGCCAGTGTGGGTTCAATATCATAATTATTCCATCTGTTTGATTGTGATCTCAGCTAATTTATGCTTAGCTAATTAAAATTAAGTGTGAAGTTGTGCTGTTATTGTGCAGCAGATATGGTACCATTGAAACAATTGGTTTAGATAATTAAGGGAAGCAAGTTTAGTTTAGGAACTAATGCCAAGGCCCAATGCATGGAGAAAAGCTGGAATGAGACTCACTTCAGGCATTCATTCTAACACAGGTTTAGCTGTGTTATATTTTAGAGTTAATAATAATTGCAGAGGCGGACAATGACCCTAGGCTACAATTGTCTAGTATATTCAGCCATAATGTGCAAGAAAAGAGATTAAGTTGACTTCAGTATTTCAGGCTGTTAGGTTACAATGAATATTATCTTCCCACTAGAAGTGTGAACATATGACTTAGATATGTATGCAGCTTTCTTTCAGTAATTTTAAGCTGCAATTTGTTTAGTGTCTATTATATACGCAGTAAGTATAGACATGGCCTCTGACCCACATTGCTTAGATTTCTAACTCCCTCTTAACACCTGTGCAGACTAGAGGCAAATTACTTAATCTCACTGTAATTTCATTTCTTGTACACATTAATAATTTGTGAGGATTAAATAAGACAATAAAGGCAAAAAGCCCAGGAAAACTGCAGCATGATCATTATCTTTGCTTTACTTTTAATCTGGACAAAAATGCTTCAGGGTAAGGATATCATCTATTTGAGGGAGGCACCTTTTGATATAATGTGGTTATAAGAGACACATTAAAGATTCAAAGACAAGATTGTCTGATGATAAAATTCCCTTTCGTTCTTCTTATTTTAACTCATTGACTCTTTTATAGATTCATCCATTTATGTAAGTAATGTGTATGGCCCACACATCAAAGATTTACAGTACTTAACCAGTTTTCCAACAACCCTCAAAACTTGATTTTAATTCTGATTTTAATAATTTACCTGATAAACTATAAATGTTATGAGGGAGTTTTGGAGTTTAAACCCACATTTTGCTTTGTTTTGTTGCTGTTGTTGTTGTTTGATTTGCAAAGAAATGAGGTATGGAATTGTACATAGATGGAGTTATTTTTAATGAGAGTAGCTTCTAACACTCCTCAAATTACATGTACTGCAAGCCAAAAAAAATCAACTATATATTTCTCTGTTAAAGAAAGGGACAAAAAGAACATTAGAATAAGTTCTTAGGAACATCTTAACTGAGGGCTTAGTTGGAATTCAAGAAGCAAGTAAAAAGCATTTGAATGCATTTTAAGAGATAATTGCTACCAAATAATTTATGGGTGCAGAGCAATACCCAAGGAGAAAATATCACTAGTTATAACCTAGTAAATTAAAACCAAACAGTCTACATGCTTGGTATCGTGTTTAAGATTAATTGGATCATAGCAGAAAGTGCACATTATGAAGATCAAATACTAGGAGAAAAGTCATAAAGTTTGAAAACATATCAGTGTACCTTCAGCTCTGCAGATGCCTTTTATTTATTGTCAGTGTAAACAGATGTTAATGACATCATAAGATTTGGAGAGAAGTAGAGAAAAGAGAGAGTGAGAGAGCAAAAGAGAGAGCAAGTGGGGGAGGTGGGAGAGAGAATCTCCCTGAAGATAAAGGAGAAAAACAAACAACAGAAAATGTTATAACTTAGATTCACAAAGAGCAAACTCATTCCAAACTTGAAGGACTACGGGATGGTGTGAGAGGGGGAAGATGAGCGGGGAGGGGAGGTGGTTTGGATTACTGCATGTATTTACTAGCTAACAATGTTACACTTAATTCTCCAAGGAGCATAATTTTGTTTGAATCATGCTATTTAGAATAAAACAACATTGCCTTAATGAGGTTTTGCTGTAAAATAACGATTTAAAGAAGGAATGAAAAAGTACTACTTAACTCTGGTTTAGGACTCTTGAATATCTTCTCCTTTATTTTTCCAGTGAACATTGTATCCCACTGCTTGGAGCTCCCATCACTTAAGTCTCACTGAATTACTGAGAAGTCTACCTTATTCCATATAACAAGCACCATCAGAATAGGAACCATACACATATCTTAGCATGTCATTAAAATTCAATATCTATTTGAGGAATACAAAATTCTAAGGATCTGTGAGAATGTCCACAATCCACTTAGAGTAGGGTTGTTCAACCTTAGTGCTACTGACATTTTCAACTGGATACTTTTTGACCTGGGGGCTGTCCCTGTGTTTCATAGGATGTTTAGCAGTATCCCCATACCTCTACCTACTTGATGGCAGTAGGCATCTTTCAAGTCACAAATTAAAACATGTCTCTATATATTGCTAAATGTCCTGGGGGGGGGGGGGATGGTGAGGAGCAGTGAGGCAGGGGGCAGGTAAAATCATCCCCAGGTTAAAGTTCCTGACTTACAGAATTAACATTTACGTGTGTGTGTGTGTGTGTGTGCATGTGTGTGTGTGTGTGTGTGTGTGTGTGTTTACACTAGACTGAGTTGTATGTTCCACTATTCCTGTTGCTGCCATGTATTTTCTCCCTTGGTCTCCCTATCTCCCTCTCCCTCTCTCTCTCATGTGTGTGTGTGTGTGTATATATATATATATATATATATATATATATATATGCAGATACAGATCTCTCTCTCTCTCTCTCACACACACACACACACACACACACACACACCCCTCACTGAAATCCATCCTAGCTGGTTAGAATATGAATTTATATGCCTGGCAGGTCGAGTTAGATAACTCTTTCTTTTTCCTCATCCAGGAAGCATCCATTGATGCTTTATAGCATCAAGATTATATAGACAAGCATCTTAAATTATATAGACAAGCAGATCTTCTGGAAAGATCTCATACTTTATATACACACTTGGTATTAATACAAGCCTGTTTTACAAACTTATGTGGATGGAGTTAGGTGACAGAAATAAATCACAAGTAGGTAAGGCAGAGGAAGCAATCCACAAATTAGACTAAATGATAGCACCTGATGCTCTGAGAAAACTACTGGAACCCACCCATGACCTACAGACTCTGGAGACTTTTACATATCCTACAGAGGAAAGTGTATAAGCACCAAAAGACCTTTAATTCTTGGGAACCCAAGATGTTTCTTGGGAGGAATTCCATCCAAAGACCACAATGCAGAGAAGGAAAAGCTATTTACCAACAGAGAACAGTCAAGACCTTATATGAGAGGATCAGGAAGCACCATTTGCTGGTTGTGGGCATACTGACTGGTCCAAAAGGAGCAAAAAGGAAGGAAAAGGGCTGACGATGCACTGAGGTGACAGTGGTGATTGTAAAGTTTCCAAAGGTCATCAGGGGTCTGGGACCAAGGAACAGGGAGAGGAAACCACGAATGTGAAGGCAGCAGGCACAGTAAGAAGCTGAGATAGTACAGACAGTGAACAGGTGCTGAAATGGATCTGAAATCTCACAGAAGATTTCACTATCAGGATCTCCATCGGGAGGGAGAATAACGACACAGAGGCAGGAAAAGGCCCCAGATGTTAGCACATCTTTGATACCTACCAAAGGTTTTCTATGGGTACTACAGGGAGAAAGAACATTTGAATAGGAGGTGGAAGGAGATCAATTCCCTACAATTACACAACTGAGGTTGCCAAAGAGCAGAATTTGCTCTGATTCCACTTAGAATTTATCCCAATGATGCAAAGTTTGTTAAACATTAGTTAACATGTCAATGTACTTAATGGTCACAATACATTAAAAGAGAAAATTAGGTCATTTCAACAGCTACAAAGACTTCCTCTATGATTTAACCCTATTTATGATTTTAAAAAACCCCAAAATTCTTATAAATCATTTATTGAAGGTAAATGACTTACACCATAAAAGGTATCCAACAAAGGGGAGCCTGCGTAGCTGAGTCAGTTAAGCATCTGACTTGGGATCAGGTCATGATCTCGTGGTTCACGAGTTTGAGCCCCGCGCCGGGCTCTGTGCTGACAGCTCAGAGCCTGGAGCCTGTTTCAGATTCTGTGTCTCCCTCTCTCTCTCTGCCCCACTCCCAGTTGCACTCTGTCTATCCCTGTCTCTCAAAAATGAATAAAAACAGAAAGGTATCCAACAAAAACCCATAGCAAACATCCTACTTACAGATGGAATATTAGAAGCATTGCTTTAAGGGTAATCCACAAAACAAGGATTCGCTCTTAAAACCTTAGTGTTATGCAAAATTTTACTGAAGTTCAAAAGAAAGACCAATAATAACAATAAATATAAGACTGGGAAAGGAAAAAAAATCCATTGATTTTTTGGTATTTTCTTGTTTATTTTTTTAGATTAATATAGGATAGGTGCTGCTGAAGAGTTTAGGTACTTTTAATGTGGTTCAGACAAGTAAGAGTTTACAGAGCTTTTCTCTATGTAAGTATGCCAAATTCTAAACTAGATGCTGAATGTATAAAGTCAAAAATGTAAACAAGTACTGTCCTCTAAGATTCCATGTGGCATAGACGTCAAGGGTTTCAGTGATTAAGATCTAGATTCAGAAGGAGTTCTCAGTCTCAGGGTTGTCACCTTAACTGTGATCATGGATCAAGTTCAATAACTTCTTCAAGTCTCAGTTTTCTCAGGTTAACATTGGGATGGGGTGATTCATGAACACATTGATTATCAACTCAATCATTTAAACTGACTTAACACTGGGGTGCCTGGGGGGTGCAGTTGGTTAAGCGTCTGACTCTCAGTTTCAGCTCAGGTCATGATCTCATGGTCATGGGATCAAGACCCCAGTCAGTCTCTGCGCTGGGCATAGAGCCTGCTTAAGATTCTCTCCCACTCTCTTTTCTCTGCCTCTTCCCATGCATGTTCCCTCTCTCTCTCTCTCTCAAAAAAAAAAAAAAAATATATATATATATATATATATGTATGTATTATGTATATAATAAAATGAAATAAACTGACTAAGATTAACTCAAATATCCAATCCTGGTATATTTACATAATTTTATTTTGTAATTATTATATTATTTCCATCGTGAATTTTAGAGCCAGCATATAATTTCATTTTTGTTTCATTAGGGAAATGTACATTAAAATGGCAGTGAAATAGCACTGCACATTTATTACGATGGCCAAAATCCAGTCCACTGACAACACCAAATAATGGTAAGGATACGAAGTAACAGGAATGCTCATTCATTGCTGGAAGGGGGACACAAAATGGTACAGCCAATTTGGAAGACAGTTTGGTGGTTTCTTATAGAACTAAACATACTCTTATCGTGAACTCCAGCAATCACACTTCTTGGTATTTATTCAAAGGAGTTGAAAACTTATGTCCACACAAAACCTCCGCTTGGATATTTATAGCAGGTTTATTCATAACTCCCAATACCTGGAAACAACCAAGATACCCCTCGGTAGCTAAGATTCTGGTATATCCAGAAAACGAAATATTATTCAGTGTGAAAAATAAGTGAGCAATCAAACCATGAAAAGACATGGAGGAACCTTAAATACATACTACTAAGTGAAAGAAGTCAATCTAAAATTGTTATATATGATTCCAACTACATGACATTCGGGAAAAGGCAAAACTGTGCAGATGGCAAAAGAATCAGTGGTTCCCAGTAGTTGTAGAAGAAGGTGAGGAATGAATAGGTGGACACAAAGGGTATTTAAGGCAGTGAAATTAGTCTGTATGAGATCATGATAATGGATACATGTCACTAAAATTCACAGAATGTATAACACCAAGAGTGAACCCCAACGCGAACTACGGGCTTGTGATGTGCCAACGTGGGTTCATCAGGTGCAACAAATGCACCACTCTGGTGGAGGATATTGATAAACTAGGAGGATTTCTCTGTGTGGCAGTAGGAAGTATATGGGAAATTTCTATACCTTTCTATCAATTGTGCTATGAATCTAAAACTACTCTTAAAAAAGTAAAGTCTTGAAAAAATACCTGTGGAGAGAGCAAAGCATAATCAACCCTGAATCCCTTGAAATGGCCACGTCAGCAGGCGGTGGGGGGTCCAGGACCCAGATACAGGCCATTTTCACTAAAATACTAATTGCAATAGAATGCTCAGTGCGAATATAGTTGCTTATTATTCAGTGGCACTAATAAAGTGAATTATCCAATGATCGCTGTGAAAAATTGTATTTTTCTTTTATAAAAATGTTCACAAAAAATGTGAACAGTTGACAAATTAAAAAAAAAATAGTTGCAAATCAAATTGTAGCAGATTTTGTGATTTTGACCTTTCCTTCCCTACTCCCCTGCCACCTTAAACTGGTAAAACATGCATAACACATCTAGAAAATCCTGACAAGACCACATTAAGGAAAAGTGATTTCCTTTTGCTCCTAGTCCTTTCAAAAAAGCCACTTATTTTGATAGCACAATCAATGAAATACCAGTTTTTCCAGCTAGTCAATTTCCCTTATACATGTTTCATTCCAAAACCAAATGTTTGGCATCATTTTGCTTTAGAAGGTTATTTTCACCATCTTTTATTTCTAAGCACCATTGCTATGAAAAGAAAATAGATCATAAATTACTACCTCTGAGTCTATGAGTTAATGCAGTTCTGTGTTAGAAAGGGTTTGTCAAGTGTTTTTTTTATAACTGTTCCATTCTACAGGAAACTTGAGTAAGTGAATCACTTATGAAAGACAAACACAATTTGGGCATTCAGTATTAAATTTAACTTTAGAGAATTAAGCAGTTATTCATTTAAAAAAAAAAAAAAACTTCTAATGAGAGCATACAATGTTCCAGAGAAAGTGTCAAGAGCACAAAGATTAAAAAAAAAAAAAAAAAAAAAAGATCCTGCCCTTTAGGAACACACAACAGAATTATAGATTAATTCAACTCATCCCAGCACATGTGGTAATATGCAACGTGCTTATTAATGCAATGCATACAAGGTCAGGCAGAAGACATCTGAATTTAGCTACTAGAGGTGAATGGGGAATTCAAAGGGTAAACACTGGTTGTGATAAAATGGAGATACAGTAAATTGTACGAAGAGTGAATGATGCAGTAACTTGGGAACCTGAGATAAGTCAATGCTACAAGCTCTTTGGCCTTGCTGGAGAGCAATTTATAAAATGATTATGCTATAATCTGAATGTTTGTGTTTCCCCCAAATTCATATGTTGAAATACCAACTCCCAAAGGTGATGGTATTGGTCAATGAGCTTTTGGGAGATGCTGAAATCCAGAGGGTAGAACACTCATAAACCGAATTAGTGCCTTATAAAAAAGGGTACAGGGGCGCCTTCGTGGCTCAGTCGGTTAAGCATCCAACTTCAGCTCAGGTCATGATCTCGTGGTTAGTGAGTTCGAGCCCGGCATTGGCCTCTGTGCTCACAGCTCAGAGCCTAGAGCCTGCTTTGGATTCTGGGTCTCCCTCTCTCTCTCTCTCCCCTACCCGCTCATACTCTGTCTCTCTTTCAAAAATAAGTTAGCGTTAAAAAATTTAAAAAAGAGGCTAGAGACAGACCAGTAGCCCCTTCCATTACGTGAGGACACAGAGAGCAGGTGCTGGCCATAAGCCAAAAAGAGGGCCATCACCCAATCATGCTGGAAGACTGACCTTGGATGTCCAGCTTTCAGACTGTGAAAAATAAATTCCTTTTGAATATAAGCCATCCAATCTGACATAGTTTGTTAGAGCAGCCTGAACTGACTAAAACATGCATTACCAGACAAAGCCAGCTCGCTTCTACTAACCCCCCAACTCTCAAAATGAACACATTTTCTTCAGAAACACTGACCTCTTCAATTTAAGTTCCCCATACATCGTCCTCCCAGATCATCTTTAATCATAAGTGAGTTATTATAGCTCCTTTAATTGTCCATGATAGAGTGTAAGTCCCACGAGGGCAGTGGATATGCTGTCTTGCTCACCAATGATTTCCAGTATGCCCACTGTGCCACAGTGTCTGATAGGAGTTCAATAGTATCTCTCAAATGCAGTAGCAGAAAACAGAATTAACGGATCTTGTAGTAACAAGATAAAAAAGTGTTATACGTAAAGATACGTATACGTGTTATACGTGAAGGTGATGGAGGAGAGGCTAAGAATTTGGTTAAACTGTATGTTCAGATTTGCTTTCTGAACAGATTATTAAGGGGCTACATAATAGAAACGAGGTGAGGAAGGTTAAAAAAGAGTTAAGAAATTAGTTCAAACACTGGAAAGAACTCAAGTAATATAAGGTGATAACAGATTAAAATTCATACAAACAAAGAAAACAATGGGTCTTTGTGTGGAGATTCTAAGCTCCATGTGGAAGGAAAAGTATCTGCTAGTGTATTCTGAGGGGCTACGAAAGTGCCTAGAACATGGGGGACACTTGCTGAAAACATTGTCAGGGGAACACCAATGGCTGACATGTATCAAGGTTTTACTCTATTCTATTTGTTATGTTTTTATCCTCAACAATTCCAGGAGGTATTTTATATTTGTACCCATAATCCCTTGCCCAATGAAACTCAAGCAAAGAAGGGAAGAAAAACATGCAAAAATTTCCCCAGCAAAGTAAGATTGGAGCTGGGATTAAGATCAGAGATGTCAGATTCCCAAATCTGAGCTCTAGTCTAGTGATTCAAGTACAGATGCTCACCATAATTTTATTTTCATATCTTTGTTTAAATCTTATCATTACATATGCCTGGGTAGACTTCTGCATTACTCAGTGTATTAGGGTTCTCCAGAGAAAGAGAATCAATAGGACACATAGAGGGATCTATAAGAGCAGATTTAATATAGGAATTAAATGACACAGTCATGGAGGCTGTGAAGTCCTATGATCTGCTGCCTGCACACTGGAGAAACAAGAAAGCCAATGGTGTAGTTCCAGTCCGAGCCTGAAAGCCAGAGAACCAGGGGATCCAACGATCAAGTCTAATCTGAAGGAGCAAGAAACCAGAAGCACTGATGTTCAAGGGCTGAAGATGGATGTCCCACCTCAGGCAAAGACAGCAAATTTGCTTACTCTGCCTTTTCATTCTATTCAGGCCCTCAGTGGACTGGATCATGTCCATCTGCACTGGGGAGGTGAATCTTCTTTACTCTGTCTACTGATTTAAATGCTAATCTCTTCCAGAAACACTGTTACAGACAAACCCAGAAATCTATTTTACAAGCTGTCTGGGCATCCTTGAGCCCAGTCAAATTTTATGGCACAAAAAATTAACATCACACCCCATTATATTTTTTAGGCACTTTCTATTTTACTGGTCATCTGCATTGCCTACTATTCCAATTACTATTGTCATATAACACATTATCACAAAATGTGTGGCTTAAAACAACATTTATTTTATTCATTAATCTGTAATTTCGGCAGGCTTTGGCAATTACATCCCCTCTCGGCTCCACTTGGCATCAGCTATAACGCTGAGATTATCTGAAGCCTTACTCACATGTCTGGCTGGCAGTGAATCCCTAGCTGGGGACAACTACATATGGTCTCTCTGGGTGGCCCAGGCTTCCTCACAGCATGGGGGCTGGGTTCCAAGGGCAAACATCTGGAGACACAGAGAGAATAGAGAGGGAAAGAGAGACAAAGAGAGACAGAAACTGTATCATCTTATATCACCTAGCCTCAGAAGTCATACAGCTTCTCTTCTGCCACACTAGATATTCCATTCATTAGAACCAACCAAAGCTCAAGGCAGGTAGTAGACTCCATCTTTTGATTGAGAAGTTGCAAAGTTTTAGGAAGACATGTAGGATCAGAAATATCACTATGGATATATTTTAGAGGGCTTCTGGGAAGATGGTGGCGAAGGAGGACTCTGAGCTCACCATGTCCTGCGGATCACTTAGATTCCACCCACACCTGCCTAAAACCCAGAAAATCGCCAAAAGACTACCAGAACAAATTCTCCGGAGGCAAGCGCAGACAAGAGGCCCACGGAAGAGGGTAGGAAGGGCGGCGAGGGGGTGCGCGCTCCACGGACTGGCGGGAGGGAGCCGGGGCTGAGGGGCGGCCCGCCGGCCTAGCAGAGCCCCCGAGTCTGGCTGGCAAAAGCGGAGGGGCCGGATGGAGTGTGTTCTGACAGGAAGCGGGACTTGACATCTGGAAGGTTATAAGTTAACAGCTCTGCTCGGAGAACGGGAGGACTGCAGGACAACTAGAGGGAGAGTTGTTGAGCCCCGGACGACAGAGCTCAGCTTGGCAGGGAACAAAGGCGCTGGCCAGCGCCATCTCCCTCGCCCATCCCCCAGCCAAAATCCCAAAGGAAACCAGTTCCTGCCAGGGAACTTGCTTGCACCTCGCAAACGCCCAAGGCTGTACTTCTGCGGATCCACCCCTCTGGCGGGTCTGACTCCCTCCCAGGGCCACAGGGGCCCTCTCGAAGTGGATCTCCGAAGGAAAAGCGAGCTGAGTCTGCCCTTCCCACCCCTGTGCACCTTGCCGATCCACCCCAGCTAATACACCAGGTCCCCAGCACAAGCCTGGCAGTGTGCAAGTAGCCCAGATGGGCCACACCACCCCACAGTGAATCCTGCCCCTAGAAGAGGGGAAGAGAAGGCACACACCAGTCTGACTGTGGCCCCATTGGTGGGCTGGGGGCAGACATCAGTTCTGACTGCGGCCCCGCCCACCAACTCCAGTTATATACCACAGCACAGGGGAAGTGCCCTGCAGGTCCGCACCACTCCAGGGACTATCTAAAATGACCAAACGGAAGAATTCCGCTCAAAAAAACGTCCTGGAAATAACGACAGCTAACGAACTGATCAAAAACGATTTAAACAATATAACAGAAAGTGAATTTAGAGTAATAGTCATAAAATTAATCGCTGGGCTTGAAAACAGTATAAAGGACAGCAGAGAATCTCTTGCTACAGAGATCAAGGGACTAAGGAACAGCCAGGAGGAGCTAAAAAACGCTATTAATGATCTGCAAAATAAAATGGAGACAACCACGGCTCGGATTGAAGAGGCAGAGGAGAGAATAGGTGAACTAGACGATAAAATTATGGAAAAGAAGAAGCTGAGAAAAAGAGAGATAAAAAAATCCAGGAGTACGAGGGGAGAATTAGAGAACTAAGTGATGCACTAAAGAGAAATAATATACGCATAATTGGTATTCCAGAGGAGGAAGAGAGAGGGAAAGGTGCTGAAGGGGTACTTGAAGAAATCATAGCTGAGAACTTCCCTGAACTGGGGAAGGAAAAAGGCATTGAAATCCAAGAGGCACAGAGAACTCCCTTCAGACGTAACTTGAATCGATCTTCTGCACAACATATCACAGTGAAACTGGCAAAATACAAGGATAAAGAGAAAATTCTGAAAGCAGCAAGGGATAAACGTGCCCTCACATATAACGGGAGACCTATAAGACTCGTGACTGATCTCTCTACTGAAATTTGGCAGGCTAGAAAGGAATGGCAGGAGATCTTCCATGTGATGAACAGAAAAAAATATGCAGCCGAGAATCCTTTATCCAGCAAGTCTGTCATTTAGACTAGAAGGAGAATAAAGGTCTTCCCAAACAAACAAAAACTGAAGAAATTCGTCACCACTAAACCAGCCCTACAAGAGATCCTAAGGGGGATCCTGTGAGACAAAGTACCAGAGACATCGCTATAAGCATGAAACCTACCGACATCACAGTGACACTAAACCCATATCTTTCTATAATAACACTGAATGTAAATGGACTAAATGCACCAACCAAAAGACATAGGGTATCAGAATGGATAAAAAAACAAGACCCATCTATTTGCTGTCTACAAGAGGCTCATTTTAGACCTGAGGACACCTTTAGATTGAGAGTGAGGGGATGGAGAACTATTTATCATGCCACTGGAAGTCAAAAGAAAGCTGGAGTAGCCATACTTATATCAGACAAACTAGACTTTCAATTAAAGGCTGTAACAAGAGATGAAGAAGGGCATTATATAATAATCACAGGGTCTATCCATCAGGAAGAGCTAACAATTATAAATGTCTATGCGCCGAATACGGGAGCCCCCAAATATATAAAACAATTACTCACAAACATAAGCGACCTTATTGATAAGAATGTGGTAATTGCAGGGGACTTTAACACTCCACTTACAGAAATGAATAGATCATCTAGACACACGGTCAGTAAAGAAACAAGGGCCCTGAATGATACATTGGATCAGATGGACTTGACAGATATATTTAGAACTCTGCATCCCAAAGCAACAGAATATACTTTCTTCTCGAGTGCACATGGAACATTCTCCAAGATAGATCACATACTGGGTCACAAAACAGCCCTTCATAAGTATACAAGAATTGAAATTATACCATGCATACGTTCAGACCACAATGCTTTGAAGCTTGAAATCAACCACAGGAAAAAGCCTGGAAAACCTCCAAAAGCATGGAGGTTAAAGAACACCCTACTAAAGAATGAATGGGTCAACCAGGCAATTGGAGAAGAAATTAAAAAATATATGGAAACAAATGAAAATGAAAATACAACAATCCAAACGCTTTGGGATGCAGCGAAGGCAGTCCTGAGAGGAAAATACATTGCAATCCAGGCCTATCTCAAGAAACAAGAAAAATCCCAAATACAAAATCTAACAGCACACCTAAAGGAAATAGAAGCAGAACAGCAAAGATAGCCTAAACCCAGCAGAAGAAGAGAAATAATAAAGATCAGAGCAGTAATAAACAATATAGAATCTAAAAAAACTGTAGAGCAGATCAACGAACCCAAGAGTTGGTGTTTTGAAAAAATAAACAAAATTGATAAACCTCTAGCAAGGCTTCTCAAAAACAAAAGGGAGATGACCCAAACAGATAAAATCATGCATGAAAATGGAATTATTACAACCAATCCCTCAGAGATACAAGCAATTATCAGGGAATACTATGAAAAATTATATGCCAACAAACTGGACAACCTGGAAGAAATGGACAAATTCCTAAACACCCACACGCTTCCAAAACTCAATCAGGAGGAAATACAAAGCTTGAACAGACCCATAACCAGCAAAGAAATTGAATCGGTGATCAAAAATCTCCCAACAAATAAGAGTCCAGGACCAGATGGCTTCCCAGGGGAGTTCTACCAGACGTTTAAAGCAGAGATAATACCTATCCTTCTCAAGCTATTCCAAGAAATAGAAAGGGAAGGAAAACTTCCAGACTCATTCTATGAAGCCAGTATTACTTTAATTCCTAAACCAGAGACCCAGTAAAAAAACAGAACTACAGGCCAATATCCCTGATGAATATGGATGCAAAAATTCTCAATAAGATACTAGCAAATCGAATTCAACAGCACATAAAAAGAATTATTCACCATGATCAAGTGGGATTCATTCCTGGGCTGCAGGGCTGGTTCAACATTCGCAAATCGATCAACGTGATACATCACATTAATAAAAGAAAAGATAAGAACCATATGATCCTGTCAATCGATGCAGAAAAGGCATTTGACAAAATTCAGCAACTTTTCTTAATAAAAACCCTCAAGAAAGTAGGGATAGAAGGAACATACTTAAAGATCATAAAGGCCATTTATGAAAAGCCCACAGCTAACATCATCCTCAATGGGGAAAAACTGAGAGCTTTTTCCCTGAGATCAGGAACACGACAGGGATGTCCACTCTCACCGCTGTTGTTTAACATAGTGTTGGAAGTTCTAGCATCAGCAATCAGACAACAAAAGGAAATCAAAGGCATCAAAATTAGCAAAGATGAAGTCAAGCTTTCACTTTTTGCAGATGACATGATATTATATATGGAAAATCCGACAGACTCCACCAAAAGTCTGCTAGAACTGATACGTGAATTCAGCAAAGTTGCAGGATACAAAATCAATGTACAGAAATCAGTTGCATTCTTATACACTAATAATGACGCGACAGAAAGACGAATAAAGAAACTGATCCCATTCACAATTGCACCAAGAAGCATAAAATACCTAGGGATAAATCTAACCAAAGATGTAAAAGATCTGTATGCTGAAAACTATAGAAAGCTTATGAAGGAAATTGAAGAAGATATAAAGAAATGGAAAAACATTCCATGCTCATGGATTGGAAGAATAAATATTGTCAAAATGTCAATACTACCCAAAGCTATCTACACATTCAATGCAATCCCAATCAAAATTGCACCAGCATTCTTCTCGAAACTAGAACAAGCAATCCTAAAATTTATATGGAACCACAAAAGGCCCCGAATAGCCAAAGTAAATTTGAAGAAGAAGACCAAAGCAGGAGGCATCACAATCCCAGACCTTAGCCTCTACTACAAAGCTGTAATCAAGACAGCATGGTATTGGCACAAAAACAGACACATGGACCAATGGAATAGAATAGAAACTCCAGAACTAGGGTCACGAACGTATGACCAACTAATCTTTGACAAAGCAGGAAAGAACATCCAATGGAAAAAAAGACAGTCTCTTTAACAAATGGTGCTGGGAGAACTGGACAGCAACATGCAGAAGGTTGAAACTAGACCACTTTCTCACACCATTCACAAAAATAAACTCAAAATGGATAAAAGACCTGAATGTGAGACAGGAAACCATCAAAACCCTAGAAGAGGAAGCAGGAAAAGACCTCTCTGACCTCAGCCGTAGCAATTTCTTACTTGACACATCCCCAAAGGCAAGGGAATTAAAAGCAAAAATGAACTGCTGGGACCTTATGAAGATAAAAAAATTCTGCACAGCAAAGGAAACAACCAACAAAGCTAAAAGGCAACCAACAGAATAGGAAAAAGATATTTGCAAATGACATAGCGGACAAAGGGCTAGTATCCAAAATCTATAAAGAGCTCACCAAACTCCACACCCAAAAAACAAATAACCCAGTGAAGAAATGGGCAGAAAACATGAATAGACACTTCTCTAAAGAAGACATCCGGATGGCCAACAGGCACATGAGAAGATGCTCAACGTCACTCCTACTCAGGGAAATACAAATCAAAACCACACTCAGATATCACCTCACGCCAGTCAGAGTGGCCAAAATGAACAATCAGGAAACTATAAATAGATGCTGGAGAGGATGTGGAGAAACAGGAACCCTCTTGCACTGTTGGTGGGAATGCAAACTGGTACAGCCACTCTGGAAAACAGTGTGGAGGTTCCTCAAAAAATTAAAAATAGACCTACCCTATGACCCAGCAGTAGCACTGCTAGGAATTTACCCAAGGGATACAGGAGTACTGATGCATAGGGGCTCTTGTACCCCAATGTCTATAGCAGCACTCTCAACAATAGCCAAATGATGGAAAGAGCCTAAATGTCCATCAACTGATGAATGGATAAAGAAATTGTTGTTTATAGACACAATGGAGTACTATGTGGCAATGAGAAAGAATGAAATATGGCCCTTTGTAGCAACGTGGATAGAACTGGAGAGTGTGATGCTAAGTGAAATAATCCATACAGAGAAAGACAGATACCATATGTGTTCACTCTTATGTGGATCCTGAGAAACTTAACAGAAACCCATGGGGGAGGGGAAGGGAAAAAAAAAAGAGGTTAGAGTGGGAGAGAGCCAGAGCATAAGAGACTCTTAAAAACTGCGAACTAACTGAGGGTTGATGGGAGGTGGGAGGGAGGGGAGGGTGGGTGATGGGTATTGAGGAGGGCACCTTTTGGGATGAGCACTGGTGTTGTATGGAAACCAATTTGACAATAAATTTCATATATTGAAAAAAATGTAAAAAAAAATAATAAAATAGAATAAATTGAAATAAAAAAAAAAAATACCATCTGCCCTACCAATGTCAGTCCGACTGGGAAATTCCTTTAGAAATTGGATTATGGATTCTTTATATTTATGGAAAAGAGTAACTTTTTTTTTTTTAATTTTTTACATGTTTATTTACTTTTGAGAGACAGACAGAGCACAAGTGGGGAAGGTGCAGAGAAACAGGGAGACACAGAATCCAAAGCAGGCTCCAGACTGAGCTGTCAGCACAGAGCCCAATGCAGCACTCAGACTCACAACCCATGAGATCATGATCTGATCCAAGTTGGACGCCTAACTGACTGAGCCACCTAGGTGCCCCAGAAAAGGGTATTTCTTTATAAGTACTGATAACGTCGGTAATTTGTTTATTAATCATGTACTCAGTACTAGTACTCACTTAATCCTTATGCCAAATCTGTAAAGATCTAATCTTTAGGTCCATTTTGTGGTTGCAGAAATGAAGGCACAGAGAAGTGTAGAAACTTGCCCAGTATTACACAGCTTGTCAAATGATGGAGTTGGCAGTCAGGCCCAAAAAATCCACTTTTACTCTTAGATATTACACATTACAGACTTTCTGAGAGGAGTCATAGGAAAAAATTGGGTTTTCATATTACCTTACAGACTCTTTTGACAGTCTGATCTTTCTTCCCTCACATACACATTCTTGCCATTCACATGTCCTAGACTTTATAAGCTCATTTGATTCTACTGATGTGTCCATTTAAAACATCTACAAAGAGGGAAACCCCATTAAACAACTGAATTTCATTTATTTTGGCAGATACTACCCTTCCTCAGGAAGCATTAGCAGCAAATATGCCTACAGTTCATCAAGACTCAAAATAAGAACAAATAAAAGGTTAAGACATGGAGAAAGAGTAAAATATAAAGTAGAAATGCTTTCCTAAAACAAAATTTGTTTTATCACCACTGACTTAAGTTATTTACTTCATAACCTGACCATCACCCATATGAAAATAACAGAATATGCTAAGGGAAGAGTCAGAGGATATTTGAATGAGATACAATTGAAATGGCCTCAGAATCTCTTCCTGAAGTATTGCTCATGATAGCTTCAAATATTTAGTCAAGTCTTCGGAATTAATATTGGGTGGACTCAATGCAACACTTGCTAAATACAAACACTTAAAAAAATTCTAGCTCTATGGGATCATCTCTCATCAAAGCATCAAAGAGACATCTTATTAGGAGTATTAAAATATGGATAATTCACATTGCTGAAAAATAATGTGAACTTCCTGGTTTTTCAACGCTGTGGTCATCTAATTTTTATTATCATCATAAAAATAATTTAATGACTGGTTTTTTGTATCTGATACTTTTATAAAATACAGAGCAGCAGTCCTTGACTTCTAAATTCAAATCCACAAATTAGACAATAGACTTCGTTATCTGTGGAAATTTTTAAAAGATTCATGACATTTATGTGCATGTTTTTGAAACTGACTTTTGTGTACATGAACTGACAAGAAAAAAGCAACTAAATTTTTATCATATTGTGGGTACAGAATCTGATTACTTGATTTGCAGTATATGTCCAGTGTGAAGAATTTATCATCTGTGACTTGGTATTTTCATACTGATGTTAAGATATATTGTTTTAATTTGACACAAAATTGTGATGTTAAATGGGTTAACATTGTTTAACATATGTTGGTTGTATTTCAAAATGATTTGGCCCTTTAAAATGTCAAATTGTTGAGTCGTTTTTAGAATATTCCAGTAATTCACTCAGACAACCTGGGTTGTAGGTGAGTTAGATAATAAGAAACAGCTGGATCAGCTATTCTGCATCAAGAGATATCATCATAAAATAGAGAGCTTTATAGATGCAAGTTCATAAAATTTTAGAATAATAAAGTACCACAAAGACTACATAACCAAACTAACATATTTATAAATGAGGAAAATGAAGTCAAGAAAATGGCTTCATCCAAAGTCACACAGCTACTTAATGTGTGTGTGTGTGTGTGTGTGTGTGTGTGTGTGTGTATTACAGGAAAAAAAAAACACATGATCCTTCTAATATCACTTTACTTGCTCTGAGGAAATGCAAACAACAACAAAACACATATACTGGTTCTATGAGATATTACCTCGATGCAAAAAAAAAAAAAAAATCAAACAAGAATCTGACAAAGTTATTTCCAAAACTGTGGTTAGTTGCAGGAATAGAGTCTGACCTTTCAACCCCTAGCTTTTTTTTTTTTTTAATTTTTAAACATTGCCTTATTCAAAACAACAGTCTTTGTAGATGTAATTGGATAAAAATATTTGAGATGAAGGGATTACTCTGGAATATCTGGGTGGACCCTAAAGACCATCATAAATATTGTAAGAGAGAGGCGGAGGGGGATCAGACACAGAAGAGAGAGTAATATGATAGGAAAAACATAGGATAAAATAGGCAGAGAGGGAAAGCATTAGGACCTGAGGCCCCTGGGTGGGGAAAGACATTTTGGAACAATGCTGGGAGTGTCTGACCACAGCAAACCCCCTCAGAAAACTCCCCCTTAGTTTTCCTCCAGGAATTTGACAAAAGACCTGACTAAAAATGAGTAGACCATAAAACCCATGACCCACAAGGAACTGGTATGGCCACAGACCACCCCTCATACAATGGAAACGAACCAATCAGGAATGGACAACCCAGCACCTAGAGTTATCCAGCCAATAAGGATGAAATCTGAGAAGGAACAGGGAGAAGGGAAGGGGTGGGTTGACCAGAACCTTATAAAACATGGACCCTTGCCTATTGTAGGCAGGAATTTACTTTTGAATGTCCCCTCTCTGTAAAGAGAGTTTTTCTACTCTTCTTCATTTCTAATCTTATATTCTAATAAACTTTTGCCTGCTGCTCATTTTGTGTCCACCTCTTCATTTTTCGAAGCAGCGAGACAACAAATCCCGGGTATTGTGGTAAGAAATCCTGCAACAATATGAAGATGTAGGCAGAGATTGGAGGGTTGTGGCCACAAGCCCAATGTATGAGTCTGAATTCTCCAGAGAAATAAAACCAAGACGACGTGTATATACAGAGAAGGAGATTTATTTTAAGGAACTGGCTCATGTGATTGTGGAGGGTTGATGAGTTACAAAATCTTATAAGGGAGGCTGGCACGCAGGAGGCTCAGAAAAGAGTTTCAGTGTGAGTCCAAAGTCAGTCCAGCTAGAGAACCAGGAAGAAACTTTAATGCAGATAAAATCTGAAGCCAGAATTTCCTCTTCCTCTGAAGAGATTTTATCTGGCCTTCAACTTAATGGGATGAGGCCCATTCACATTATGGAGAGCAATCTGCTTCACTCAAAGTCCGTCTATTTAAATGTAAATATCATCACAAAACACCCTCACTGAAACACCCAGAATCTGGGTGTTGATCAAATCTGGGCACCATGGCTCAGTCAGTGGACATATAAAATTAACTCATTACAGTCAGCAGCCACTAGAAGCTAAAAGAAGCACGGAACAGATTCTCTCCTAGAGCACCTGATATGTAGGAGCACGACCCTGCTCTATTTTGGATTTGACCTCCAGACTGAAAAAAAAATTTTCTTTTGTTTTTAAACTACCAAACTTGTGTCAATTCGCCAAGGTAGTCTCAGAAAACAAATGCAGAAGGTGTTTGAATTTTCAACTGGTTTGATTTTTCTTTATTCTAGTGTGTGTGTGTGTGTGTGTGTGTGTGTGTGTGTCCTTTTTCCTAAACCAGGCATATTTTAAAAATCAAAACCAATTATATAAATTTCTAAGTATATGATGTAAAATACCCCGGGGTACTTAGTACTCCAGTCCCCATAAGTTTCTGCTCCATTACATATAACCACTGCTATTTTATAAGGACTTTTAATTGTGATAAGTGGGAGTCAAGGTGCCTGTGGGTAAACATGAGTGAAAATACACTTCCTAAAGAAAATGCTCTTAATTAAAAACAAGCAAATACAACAACAAAAAAGAAAATGCTCTTAATTATCAAAACTTATGTAAAACCAAGTGTATGAGGACGTTTATTTTAGCACAGAATTCAGAGTCTCTAAGGTGTGATTACTTTAGATTGAAATAACAAGAGTGATCTCTACTGTTTGACCCAATTGGGTCAAAGTCTCATTTCTCCCAATTGCTTGCTTTGGTTAAGTATTTTCCCTTCTCTGAGCTACAGTTTTCTCAGTACCTGTTTTAAAGTTATTGTGAGGATTAAATATAGAAAATAACATCACTGAATAAATTAAAGTTAATCCCAATTAAAATCCATAGGTGGAAAGTTATATACCACACACACACACACACACACACACACACACTCAACATTCACTCAACATTCATATATTGGTTTACTACTTAGAATAGTGTGTGGCACATAGTAAATGCTATTTGCACATCTGTCAAAAATATATAAACAAATGTTTTTAAAATATAACACTTAAATAAAAATTACAATAAAATTCATTAGGAATAAATTCCACAAGATGCAAAGCAACCATGTATATAGTTGTAAACCTGTATTTATAGTAACCAAGGAACAACTAAATACATTCAGAGATACAGCATCCTTAAGAATTTGAAAATATAATATGATACTGATGTTCCTTCCTACCAAAATAATCTATAATCCAATGCTAGTGAAAATCCCTATGGGAATTCCTGTGGGGCCTATAAAGCTAATTCTCAAATTTAGATTGAACAGCAAAATTTCAAGAATAGCAAAGGTAATCCTAGAGAAGCACAATCTGGGAGAATGTTCCTGCCAGATAACAAAGCATGTTATAAATCTACAGTAAATAAAGAAATCAGAACCGTCATGCATTGCTGGTGGGTATGTAAAATGGTAGAGTCACTTTGGAAACACAGTTTGGTACATATTCCAAAAGTTAAGCAGAATTACCATATGACTCATGAATTCAATTCCTATATATATATATATATATACCCAAGAGAAATGATTCCACAAAAACTTGTAAATGAATGCTCACTGCAGCATTATTCATGGTAGCCAAAAAGCAAAACAACCCAAATGTCTACCAACCGATGAATAAATAAAAGGCAGCGTATCCAAATAATTATTATTTAACAACAAAACAAATGAAGTGGTGCTGAAACACGGGTCAACTATGAATACATTATCCTAGATGAAAGAAGTCTATCATAAAAGACCACCTATTTTATGGTTCCATTTATATAAAATGCAGGGAACAGGGAAAAGTATAGAGAAAGAAAGTATATTAGTGATTTCTTAGGCCAGGGGAAGAGATGGTCATGGGCAGGAAGAGCCGGGGAGGGACACTGGACTGCTAACATGTAGTGGATTTCTTATAGGAAAGATAACAGTGTTCTAACTTATAGGGTGCCTGGGTGGCTCAGTCGGTTGAGCGTCCGGCTTCGGCTCAGGTCATGATCTCACGGTTTGTGAGTTCGAGCCCTGCATCGGGCTGACAGCTCAGAGCCTGAAGCCTGCTTTGGATTCTGTGTCTCCCTCTCTCTCTGCCCCTCTCATGCTCATGCTCATGCTCTGTCTCTCTCTCTCTCTCTCTCTCTCTCAAAAATAAATAAACATTAAAAAAAATGTTCTAACTTAGATCATGGTGATAACTGTACAATCCTGTAAATAAAGTAAAAATCACTGGATTTTATACTTTAAATGAATGAATTGTGTAGTATGCAAATTATACCTCAACAACTAATTAATAGTATCTGTGCACAAACAAAAAACAAACAAACAAAACAGAAACAAAGGCCTAGAAACAAAAACACTCATATAACTTAACATGATATATAATAGCACTGAATTTTCAAATTAGTGGGAAGAGTAGAGAATTACCATAAAATGATTTGGGCATAATACCTTATTCATATAGGAAACATATGAAATTGGACTTTTACCTTAAACTCTATAAAATAACTCATTCCAGAAGGGATTCAAAAAGTAAATGTTCTAGACAAAACTGAAAACATTCTGTGTGTGTAAACTGTTATACACATTTTAAAAGAGAATTTGGAATTATCTAGCACATTTGAAGATATCTATAACCTATGCTTCAGAAATTCTACTTCCAGATTTATTCCCTAGAGAAACTTTTGTGCGTGAATACACTCTTACAAAACTGTGTATGCTACTATTATTTGCAATAATGAGAAACTAGAGAAAAATCAGTGGATTGGCATTGGAGTACTACTGCTGACATGGTGACATGGGTAAGTAGCTTAAATGTAATACTGAAATAAAAGAGAAAGTCTTAGAATGACGTAGCAAGTGTCATTCTGACCTGTAAAGGACAAAAATATACAAACTAAATAATAAGTTATTTAAGACATGCAAAAATGTGCAATGGAAGTAAAGGCATGAGATTAAGGTTGGGTGCACTTGACACTTGGAAGTTTCTGGCAAAGCTATATTATGAGCATGCAGATTTTTGCCTTATTATTTTTTAAAATTATTGCAAAAGAATGGTGATTTATATAATCTCTTTCAATGTGTAGCTATTACAAAACATTAAAAGAAAACATTTTTTTTGGTATAGACCTCAGTTGGATGTGAGGACGTGAGGTAATTTTTTTAGAAGTTATTTTTGGAGGGGTGCCTGGGCGGCTCAGTCCATTGAGCATCAGATTCTTGATTTTGGCTCAGATCATGATCCCAGCGTTGTGGGACTGGGCTCTACATCAGGATCTGTGCTGAGTATGAAACCTGCTTAAGATTTTTCTCTTTCTCATCCTCTGGCCCTCTCCCCAGCTTGCATGTGCTCTCTCTCTGAAAGGAGAGGAGAGGAGAGAGGAAAGGAGGGGATGAGAGGGGATGGGAGGGGAGGGGAGGAGAGGGGAAAAGAGGGGAGGGGAGGGGAGGGGAGGGGAGGGGAGGAGAGGAGAGGAGAGGAGAGGAGAGGAGAGGGGAGGAGAGGAGAGGAGAGGAAAGAAGTTATTTTTGGAAACTCAGAAATTGCAATTAACCTATTTACTTTCCTCATCTTTGTAATTAGTAAAGCTATTATATCAAATTATTAAATGGATATGAAATCTTATCTAAACATAATATAAAAATTGTACTACAATGTAAATGTTGACTAGGAAAGTATAATTTTGAAAACAAAGTTTTAATAGCTTACAACCTGAGGGAAAACCCTTACATTCCTTAAAATAGATCACAGAACCATCCTTTATCTGTTTCTATTTTTGTTTTGTTTTGTTTTGTTTCTAAATAGCACCTCACTGAAGGTAGAGAGATGAAAACCTTTCTCTTGCTGCTTTCCTGATGAATCAGAATGACAACAGCCTTTGAGCTGGGTGTCTTAAAGACATGACCTCCTTAATTTATAAATTCTTAAGGATGACATATACCATATTATCAGGATAAACATTTGAATTAAAAATTTCTATCAGGAAAAAAAAAATAATTCTAACATAAATTAACTCAAGTCCGTCTCTTTAATAGTCACTCTTTATAATTCTCAATGGAACGTTTTCCTAAAATCAGCTTTACTAGAAAGTGTGATGAGAAAGTAAATTTTAGTTTTTGACTGCTTTAGGAGATGGAGTCAGTTCAACATTTCACTCAGGAATTTAATTACACCATTTGTAAGAAGTTTATGGTGGACTGGCCCAGAGCCAGGCTCCTGTGCCCTGACAATGCGCTGAGGTGATGATGAGATTCTCCCTTCCATATGGCACATCAAGGGGAAATGAGAATACTCTACTCATCTGATCTATTTTGCTGGAACAATCTTAAGTTTATTATTAGGCTTTACCTCTTCTTAAACTTTTCATTTCCTATTCTACTGAGTGTCAAATTAAAATCCTCATGCAGAGTCCATTTTTATAGAAGTACCAACAAGGGTCTATATAGTGAGGCTTTGACAGTTAAGCAGTCAACACAGATTCCTATAGGAATGCCAAATCTGCAGGGAGCTACAAAAAAAAGAGAACACAAAAACATGGAGAATAATGTAAGCCAGAGAGAGAGAGAGATGGAGAATAGCTTAATTTTTGCTCTCTCATAGAAAGCTCGCTCCTTTTCATAATTACCCAAAACTGAACTCATCCATCCATCCATCCATCCACCCATCCATTCATTCACTGAGTCAATAAATATGTTTTGAAAATTGCTACATGTCTGGGAACTGTGTTAGGTTTTACTGTAAAATTCCTAAAGTGTTTCCCAAGACATTTCTCTGTGATATTATCTGGCACTAAAGGTTTAAAGGCTATATAACGGACTGAAGAAGATTAAACAAGTTTGTTTACTACAGAACTTGGCACAAGAGGTGGGAAGGACATATCACCTGAGCAAAGGAGTTGAAGAATATGAAATAAGTTTGTTTATTGTAGAATTTCTCCTGACCATTAATATAAATATACTTTCTAAATCTCCAAAGGAAGTATATTTATGCATGCTTTTCTAAGCTTATTGGATGGAATAATCATTTTACGTGTTTTTTTTTTTCATTACAGACAATATTTTGGAACAAAGTTTTCAAGGGAATATAGCTTGGAATTATTGATCTAATAAAAGGCTCTGACTGAAGATCTGGGTTACTCCCAATTTTTGTGTTAGTAGAGATAAGATCAGGATTTGTACTTGGATAGATCTAGGGTCTATTGTTTTTATGGCTATGTTACATAACTAATTAAAATATACATATGCATATATAATATTTATTTGTATATGTGTGTGTGTGTGTGTGTGTGTGTGTGTGTATGTAATATCTGGATAATGACATACCATAAGGAGTTATTTGGAGGATGACATGTAAAAACATAGTAAATTAAACTCAGCACCGTTTTATAGTAGTTTAATCAACTCTAGCTCCTAAGACAATGATAATGAAGATAATAATGAAGAAAAAGAAGAAATATTCTGACCACAAAACATGGTATCTCCTATGCCAGGAATGAATCCTGGGACCCTATTTGGCCTTCATGAAGCAGCATTTTTAGACCCAGAGATACCAGCCATAATTGTTCCCTTGTCTTCTTGGTTATATTGTATATTTAAATTCCAATGTCCTCTTTAACCGGTAATAGTCATTAGCAAAGGTCAATCCCCTAGAATCCTCTTTTCTTGGGTAGCACTTCTTGTTTCCCTTCTGTTATCTCTGTCTCTAGTACCTAGAAACTTTTTAAGAATAGACAGACATCCTGGAAAAGTCAGAAAGAAACTCTGCCTATTGCATATTATGCGTACATTCACTGCTCTATCCTTTCTCCAGGGGTAGATCATCTATAACCCCACTCCACCAAGTGTTCAAAGGAATCAAAGCCAGGAGTTTGGAGTGACAGTGACTGAATCACTTATGACTATAGTTTCAATATGGTAGAGCTAATAATACTAGTAATCTGTCTTGAAAACTTAATACCCTCCCACTCTGCATGCATGGAGAGAAAGTGCCATCAAATGGGTACAGGTTCATTTTAAGGAGAGACATGTGAATATGCAGATAAAACAGGAGGAAATGCCTTGTGCATTCACTGTCTGAATTTCATTGGTATTTAATATAAACATCTTTAGCTTTTGTATTCAATGGTTCTTCCATTCATGAAACAACTCATTCATGAAACAACTGTTCATTGGATGTTATTATATGCCAGACCCTAAAAGGAGGGAATAGATTTTTGAAATGATTTTGAATATTTTAAACTTAAATCAGACTTTTAATATAGAGTGTTTTGATTTCTTTAGGAGTCTGAATGACTTTCATGATGTCACCTGGCAAACTGAATTACTTCTGTAACACTAATGCATCACAGCAATTCAAGAGAAAGTTGGGTGTGACTGAAAAATCTCACATCAAGAAATACATGTTTTCAAAAATCTTTAGCAACAAACTGTTTTAAAGGCAATAGGTTACAAACTCTATAACTAGTCACCAAATTTAGAAAACAACACTTATCAAAATATATTCCTTATATCCCTGCCAGAGAGAGAGAGAGAGAGAGAGAGAGAGAGAGAGAAAGGCCAAACAAGTAATATGAAAAGTCTCTAATCAAGTTGAATTTAAGTTAAGAAAGCTTGATGGGGAAGAAACGTTCTTATAATTTAGGAAAAAATATTGAAGTTATAGGATCTCATTAATCACCTTCTGCCAAAATCTCAATAAAATCTCAAGCCATTTCCAAAATAGTCTCTTTGTGCCAAGACTTGAAAATGACTATAATGGTCAAACTTTAAACTTTCTGCAAATTCCCTAGAAGTAGTCAAGGACCCAGAAGTTAAAAGGCTATACATAAGTGAACCTATTAAAAACAATAAACTAGGATCTATTTAATTATATGGTGTATTGATAACTGACATTGAAAAACAAAACTGAGCTGGATAATATCTGAGTGTTAGATTAAGAAAGGGGAGCTATGCTAATGAAAAATTAGCTCATTAGTAATGAATAATAACAAAATTTGAAAACATTTACACATGACCCAAGAAAAACAAATGTGGAACTTTGGCTTTCTATACTGGTAAGAGTCTGGCAAAACTTTATTTAGACTGGGCCAAAACTTGATCTTTTTCCAGGCTTTGAAGCTGAATCAACATAGACAGAATGAAGTGTAGATTTTTTTGGACAATTATCTGTAATTTGGAGCATTACACATTCTTTTCCAAAGTCCACTGTATAATCTGGGTTTAATTTTTTTAACTTCCTCTGTATCATTAGCAGATACTAATTATGGTGTTAAAGGTACTAGAGGGACCATGGGAGTACTCAAAAGTCAATCACATTGGTTTGAATACAAAACATTCCAAAGAAACTTTGTTGGGAGATGAAGAAGCTGCCACTTAGGTGTACTGATTTTATTTCCCAAAAAGTAATATCTATTTTAAGGTTAAATGGTGAAATTGTTTTTTAACAAAAATTGGGACATAGGATTGGACAATTTCTTTCATGTGGAATAATTATAAAAAGAGGTTTGTAATCTTATAAAATTAAACCATTGTTAATTACACGATTAGCAAATCACCTTTATTAAAAGCTTTTATTCTCCCAACCAAAATATAAGCTTATCAAGTGCAGGGACAACACGACATTCAACTTGGTCTAGGGCCTAACAGGTAGCTCTCACTCCACTTAATCTTTAGAATTGCTGAATACAATCTTGCAGGAAATTAGAAATTTCCTGGAATTCCCTTAGTGTTTAGTCATTTCACATTTAGGCCATCAACTCTGACTTTAAAAAATATATTTTCTTTGTTGCTAAAGTGTTTCTTCAGGAGTTTTCCTCCTGAGTTGTGTGAAGAACTGCCGCCATTACCCATTTCACACAGTTCATGTCTTAATGCAGCAGCAAGATAATGAACTAAGTGAGGCACAGGTAACTTGCACCATATACAATGTTGCAGTGGTTGGCGCCTGGCATTGCTTGTTTAACAGAGCTACAACAATCCATATTGTCTTAAAACAGAGATGTCAGGGCCCCTGGGGGGCTCAGTAGGTTTAGCATACGTCTTTTGCTTTCAGTTCAGGTCATGGTCTTGTGGTTCCTGAGAATGAGTCTTGCATGGGGCTCTGTGCTCACAGGGCAAAGCCTCCTTGGAATTCTCTCCTTCTCTCTCTACCCCTCCCCTACTCATGCTGCCCTCTATCTCTCTCTTTCTTTCTCTCTCTTTCTCAAAATAAATAAATAAAGTTAAAACAAAACAAAACAAAACAAAACAAGAGATCTCCTGGAACTTAGGTCTACTGATCTATAAGGATTCCAGGACCACCCACCATCCCCGGAGTTCCCTCTGCTCCTCTTCTGACTGCACAGACCAGTGACTCTGAACTTAAGAACTGTGTGAAACTCTTTAGCAGGAAAACTATCCTCAAGGATAGTAGCTTCAGTAATGACTTTAATTACCTGTATTTTGATATTCCTTACTTTGATGTAAAACTATGACTTTTTTTTTTTGATAAAACCAGCTTTTTCATTCTGTATTCTGTTCCTCTTTTGGTTTTTAGTGCCTAAAAAATAATTCAAACTGAATGACTCTTTTCTAGGCAAAAGGCAGTCTACCACCCAATTTTCTGGGTTTTGGGGGGTTTACAGAAACTTGACCTTCCCGTTCTTCTACAACAATATCCACAGGTAAACAGAGATCTCTACCACTGGCATGTGCTTACATGTGAACTTTGGAACTTTTTACATTATTGCAACGAGCCAGTACAGAACCGAGTCTGTGTCTAATCCCAACCTTCCCCTGCCTCTCAGGTTCTCACCTTCTCCCCCTCTATCTCCTATCTTCTCACTCATGATTCATGGTCCTACAGAATTTTTATACCCTTGTTGCCATGAGGCACTTACTTCTGGGTGAAAAGGATGCGTGTGACGAGGCTTCAACTTATTTCTGAAGGCATTCTTCTCCCAGTGGCTTTCATACAGCTTTCTGCATACAGGCAGTCTGTAACAAATTCCCACAGAACATACTTCTAAGTATATTATTTCCGATTAAGAAAAAAAAGCTCTAAATGGAATCAACAAATGTTCTCTGGGTTAAAATATCTGTGCTTTAAACAACTACAAAAAAATTAGTACAAACATCTATGCTTCTCATATGCTAAGCTGTATAAATATGAATACAGTAAATGAAGAACAGAGAAAACAGTAAAAGACAAACTGTACTAATGCTTCTGTAGGAATTAAATCGGCACATAAATAAAATCAGGGCATTCAAAGGTTTTTGGTGATGGAATTGAATGCCTGCCCTAGGTTTTTCATTAAGGTTAATCATCACTATCATGATATTTACTGATCTGCTACCTCACTTAGTTAGCATACATTTTTGTATGAATTTGGAAAATGTAGAGGAGTTAAGTTACTGAAATGACCAACTTCTAATGAGAAAATGCATATAGGCTCATATGTCTCAGTTCATGGGCATATTTTGACTGTTAACAATGAATTGAGATAATACATTGGCTTACAGGATTAATGTTGACCTTTTACCAAAGGATTCCTGTCACAACAAATCCTGTCACTCATTCACAGCAGTGTCGTAGTTAGAAGAGCCAACAGGGGCTACCCATGGAAAATGAACAAGCTTTATGCATCAGTACTTGTGAAATCCATGAAGCATAGCTAAAATCAGCTTAAGTATTGAGTTCATAGCAGATCATGACAGGCTAAATAATCCTTCCCCTCTGTACCCCCCTGCAAAACGAACACATCCTAAGCCCCAGGACCCGTGAATATGTTGCCTTATATGGCAAAGGGGCTTGGCAATAATTTAAGGATCTTGAGATAGGGAGATTATCCTGATGGAACCAATGTGTAGTCTCAATGAACTGCAAGGTCTCTTGTAAGAGAGAGGCAGGGAGACAGAGTAGTTGTAGGAGATGCAATGCAAGGAAAGGAAAAGAATCAAAAAGTAGGAGTCATGTGGGGGAGGGGGCAAAGCTAAGAAATGTGGGCAGCTAGAAAGGCTAAGGAGTGGATTCTCCCAGGACTCTCCAGACAGAACTAGAACTGCCAATACCCAATACTAGAACTTAAGATTGATTTTAGACTTCTGGCCTCCAGAGCTATAAAAGAATATTTTTTGTTGTTTCATACCACTATATTTGTTGTAAGTTGTTATAGCAGCAAGAGTATTAACAATAAACTAATATGTAGATGTAAATCTTTTTTTGTGGGGTGGGAAAGAGAACCCAAAAGAACCCCACTGATATTCTCTTCTTCGGAAAAATTTAAAAAATAAAGGATGATATATATTACGTATTTCCACAAAATCTGACATTTACACTGCGCTGGAAAAAAAATGTAATGCTATTTGACATTCTTCCAACATCTTCTCCCCATTTCTATTTAATTCTAAAGAATCAATTTAATCTATTTATAGGCCAGAAATCCTAAAAATTTTGTTGTAGTTATATCTTCTGTTTAAGATAAAAGGTCATCATAAAATTAGTGCCATTTAATATATAGGATACAAATGTGAAAATTCGTAAGATAATTTTGAGCTCAGATTATCAAGTTCAGAAAGAAAGACTTTGGAAACAGAATTGATTGCCACCTGGAAGTCAGAAAATGTGGATTCTAACTTCAATTGACAAGTCTTGTTATTTCCCAGCATCTTAATTTTTTTAAATAAAATGAGAGTAGATGTCCACTAAAATGTCTCTCATCTCTAAAGTATAGTACGACATAAAGGGAAAGTGAACATTTTTGTTTTCTTTTTTAATTCCAGGAGCAGTCATAAAATGGGGTTTAAAAGACAAAGTAAGGAGGCTCTCTGAGAATCCCAAAATAATCTGTACCACAGAACTGATCTCCCAGGATAAGCCTTCACTAGGGTTCCTTGTATAGTTGCTATGTTCCAACAGTCACACAATATCTGCTGTGGAAAAGAGATTGCCTTCATAAGGCTATAGGAGGTAGAGTGGTGGACAGTGGAAGAAGGTATAGGAGGATGTCTATTATTATTAAATTAAGCATTTAATAGAGCAAGTATAGTTCAAGCCCAGCTCACCGGTGTAACATATAAAATATTTTTCGAAGAGCAAAATCAATTATTATGTGAAATATGACTTAGGTAGGCTTATCATATTCTTCCTGTTAGGTTAGTCTTTTTAGGCTGAAGTTCTAGGATTTCCCTTTTTAGATAAAGTACCTTATTGTACCTTGTAGCTATCTTGTAGCAACTTTTTCCAAACTTCCAACATTTCTGGTATGTTTTTAAAAAGTAAAAAAGAACAAAAACATTGAAAGCTTGAAAATACATGATATTTTGACTCAAAATGTGAAAAAAAACCCCACGACCAATTTGAAAACCATGGATTATGTCTTTTTGAGACAACTGGAATGTTTTAACTAAATTTTATATTGTCTTTGTGAGTAGACAGAAGGACAAGGCAGTCTAGTGATCAAAGCTCTCCTCCCTCTTACTCCAGGGACATATTGAGGTTTCCTATTCTATTGCATAATGAAATAGAAGGCTACAAGGAGCTTTATATTAGTGGGCTATGTATCTCATTTTATAATACAGTAAGCAGTTAAAAATAGGTTTTGAGTCAGCCTAGGTTTGTGTCTCAGTATGCCTTTTTCTTACCTTTCAACAGGGACACATTTACTGACTGTCTGTAGGGATTGATAAAGCCAACTTTCCAGATAGGCTGTTGTGGGACTTAAATATGGTAATTTAAATGAGGCACTCCCCATCACAATCAGTCTCCTCGAATCCTCCGATAGCTATTGTCATTTTATCCACATTATCATACGCAAACCTTTACTAACTCAAGTTCATTGTTTTTAGTAAAGGAAATAGAACAGGCAAAAATATAACTCTAAAAAAAATCATTTGGTATCTGGCTTTCTCTGCCTGACTTATTTCATAAGAGACTCTTTAAAAACAGAATAAACTGAGGGTTGATGGGGGGTGGGAAGGAAGGGAAAGTGAATGATGGGCATTGAGGAGGGCACCTGTTGGGATGAGCACTGGGTGTTGTATGGAAACCAATTTGACAATAAATTTCATATCAAAATAATAAAATAATAAATAAATAATAAATAAATAATAAATAAATAATAAAATAATAAAAATAATAATAATTTAAAATAATAAATAATATAAAATAATAAAATAATAAAAATTTAAAAAAATAAAAAAATCATTTGGATTTAGGGCCAAATACAAAAACCTGATGTTAAAAGATTAATAATAGAAATAATCATTTTATTTTGGATTTTACAATGTGAAATTTATAAATAGGTTTTTCTAATTCAAACATGCAAACATTTACCTTTTGGGAATAAAAACTGAGACAATGTTAGTAAATTTCAGATACATTACTGACAAAAAGCTTGCATCTTCAGATTATTAATGTCAAAATAAGAAATTGAGTTCATTTATCATCAAGATGTTTAGTGGCATAACTGCCTTTTTCTGTTGTCTATTACACTAAAGCTAAATCATTCCGTCCCCTGCTAGTCTCCACCTGTGGATGAACTTCCACTTGTTCAATTCTGTAACAAATCAACTAAAGACATATGTGGACAGTTGGGCATCAAGTCGATTTCTCTGACTCTTTGCTCTGATTTTAGGAACTGGCCTCTTTAATTATTTCTTATTGATCTCTTCAAATAATTTCTACTTATAAGAAATTTCCTCTGCAGAGTAAGGCTTTAATAATGAAGCAGTCCTTGACTTGGTTTCCTGCTCAGACCTGTCTTGTTTTGCTAATCCTCTTGGCCGCTGGAATAATGTTCTGGAATCTTAATATTAATCCCAGCCAATCTTTTGGTGTATCCCCATGGACATCCGTGATGATTTCCCTTCATCAAATTTTGAAAATTTCCAGAAGTTCTCCCTCATGATGCTCATTTTACCTTCTCATCTGAATTCTTCCCTCTTGCCTACTGAAAATCATATTCCTGATAACACGACATTCTCTCAAGACTTTTCTCAGTCTGAAACTCCTGCTCTCTGAGGTCTGTTCATTCTCAACACCAGCTAAGACCTAGTCCTATTTTGATGTTTTACTAGATATAGTTGAAACAAACACTACACTGCATCTCAGCATTGAATAAGCAGCTGGTTTGTTCAAAGTAGTGCAAGGGAAAGAAATCTCAGAGTGTCTGACTGACCAATGGCTGTGCTAGGTCTGTCGGTGACTCTGACAGTGTGGTAACCCTGTATACTCCAGGGGGTGCACTAGGGAAAGACACTGGGAGTCGATGACCCGGAAAATGATTTAGAAAGGCAAACTGCCTCCGTGAGCATGGCAGATGCAGCCAGGAGAGAGGGTGGTACACCACCTGCCTTGTCTTTAGTACAGTACTGCCCTGGATTTACGTAAAGTCATTGGTATGCACCTGTTACATGCGTTTAGTCAGTGATCTGAGTGTCACTGCTCTGAGTGACAAATTCCTCATCTATAGAAACGAGGACAGAAATCTCACTGGGAGTGAGGTTTAAAAATGAAAAACTTTACGTAAAGGACCTGCTATAATGTAAGTACACAAAATATCAGTGATAATGATAACACAAATGCCACTACTACAGGCATAATCCTTGTACTGTATCAGCCTAAAATCCCTTTCTCACCAGACACTCTTCTTCCTTCCACATTTCCCCCCTCAGGACACAGACTGCCAATATGTGAATTTTTTATTCTCTAATGCTGTCGCCTTTGAACTTCAGTTCAATCAAATGCCTTCCACTCGTAAATGTTGAGGGGCACTATTTTCCCCAGGACCCTTATCTTCTGATAATGTCCTTCCCATTTCTCAACTTCCAGCAATTCATCCAAGCAGAGCAAGTGACAAGTTGGTACAAAAGCTTCAAGCTTCAAATTATTCCCTGGAAAAATGAAGGTTGGTGCTTAAAACAAAGAAAACAGGGGTAAATATGGGGTATTTACCCTATATGGGGTAAATGCCAAAACGTGAATATGTGCTGGATATAAAAATTTTAAAACAAACAGTGTTGCTAAAGTTGTAATAATGGCCCTTAGAAGAAATATGTATAAACGTGCATTATTTAGTTTGACATTTAGTCCTTTGCAAATTGATTTGATGTTTCAGAGCCTAAAAATATTGTGTAATTTATTTAATATTTATATAGCAATTTACATTTGTTAAAATCTTCTAGGACATTTATTACCTTGTGATTCATACTTGCCCAGTATACAACTTCCTTCTTACATATTAAGGGAGAACTTTGAAATTGATCACTTTTTCAGCCTCAGTATGTTGTCATGTAATAAATTACAGTCATATTAAATACTCAATAGTTCTGTAACTTGTTAAACTCCAATATAAGCTAGCTGCAGCCTGGAGGAAACAGACCAGCATTCATAGGAATGACACCCATCTTTATGCTTTATTTGGCCAATGCCCCTTCCAATGATAACATTGGAAGGATTCTATAACTAAGACATGCAATCTGGATGCCTAAGGGTTTCAGAAAAGTTAATAGCTTAAGTATTAAATAAATTCAACTTTCAGGTAAATCTGCCATGTTCCAAGTAGAACAAAGGATTCTGAATTCCCAAACATCCATCTAAGCTTTAAGCATATGTCTTGGTTTTAATAGTTTCATTTAAGGCTATTCAACTATCATATTTAATACCTGGTCCAGAGCAGTACAGTCAATAATTAGAGGGAAACTGTGTATAAAGGTAAACTTTCTATACCTATTTTATCTATCTACAGCACACTCTAGATACCGGATGAATCTAGGCTTTGAAGAAAGAAGGCAGATATGAACTATCCAAGAACACCACGGATCTGACATTCACCTGCGTGTGTCACCAGAACTAAGCTGTGAATCACAACCCTCCATACCGCTTCAGCCTCGGATAAGAAATTACAAAGCAAGGCGAGACACAGGGTTGGATAAATGTAGTATAGTGTATTCTTTGGTTGCTTACCTTAACTCAAAGTTTTATGTTAAAGAACACCTTTAGTAACTGCCAATATTTAAAAATCTGTTAACTAATGGAAGCAGAGGTTTATGGGTTCTCACAGGAATAACTTGTATTTATGAGAATTTGTGTTTTATATGGATGCTAACTTCATTAAAAATAAAATACTGTGGCACCTGGGTGGCTCAGTCGGTTAAGCCTCCAACTTTGACTCAGGTCATGATCTCGCGGTTCAGGAGTTTGAGCCTGGCGTCAGTCTCTGTGCTGACAGCTCAGAGCCTGTAGAATGCTTTGGATTCTGTGTCTCTCTCTCTGTTCCTCCCATGCTCATGCTCTCTCTCTCTTTCTCAGAAATAAACATTAAAAACATTTTTTAAATAAAAAATTTAAAAAAATACTAAACAGTTTTTTTTTTTACGTTTATTTGTTTATTTTGAGAGAGAGAGAGAGTGTGTGGGAGGGGCAGAGGGAGAGAAAGAGAGAGAATCCCAAGCAGACTCCACACTGTCAGCACAGAGTTTGATGCAGGGCTTGAACTCACAAACCGTAAGATCGTGACCTGAGCCAAAATCAAGAGTTGGATGCTTAACTGACTGAGCCATCCACGTGCCGCCTACACAGTTTCATACATGCTTCATCATCGAGTAATTTACAAAATGTTCTCTCTTCCTCAGAAAGTACAGGAGAAAACAAAGCAGTTTTGGTACGACTCGACAAAACTTGCCTTGTAATACTGACTCTACCCCTTGCTAGTTGCAATGATGCTGAGCTTTACTTTTGTCTTCTATAAAATGGGGTTAATATTACACACCTCACAGAGTTACTGTGAGAATTCATTTAAGTAAGTGAAGCAACTGACATGCAAAGTGATTATGTCACTCGCCTCAGGTCTCCCAAGTAGGAAAGATCCTGCACATTTTTAAACTTCTGCCTCTGACAGTAAGATAAGTGCCTTTTGAACTACATCTTACTGGTGCTTGAAATAGTACACAATAAGGTGCTATGTACTCAACCTTATTTCTGTACAGAATCTTGTGCACTGCTTCTATTAGTTTCATACATTTACAAGTCATGAATTTAAATTTTCTGTGATGGTGCGTAAATGTTCTATTTGGAATACTAAGCCAGAGAGGGAAGGATCTCTTTCAGGCTACAAGAATGTTACATGAGCCAGTTTTGTTTTTTGTTTTTTGTTTTTTTTTGGGGGGGGGGGCAGCTCTTTCTATCATTTAGTTGTTTTAAAATAGGCCCAGAAATTATCTGATACTTTTCCCTTCTAAAGGTGGATTCTGATTCCCTCCGCCTTGAACCAAAACTATGCTTAATAACTTGTTCCTAATGAATGGAAAATGGTGGAGTTAATTGTATGAGGCTTCTGAGATTATACCATAAAAGACACTGACTTTTCCTGTTCTCTCTCTTAGCTCGTTAGCTCTGGGGGAACTCAGCTGCCATGCCTTGAGGGGTTCTCAAGCAGCCTTAAGGAGAGGTCCACCTGGCAAAGAACTCAGCTCCCTACCAACAGACATGTGAGAGGGCCATTTTGGAACTGAATAATCCAGTCTCAGTCAAGCTTTGAGATGCTCAGCAGGCCAGCCTGACAACTTGATGGCAACATTACAACAGAACCTGAACCAGAATCACCCAACAAATCTACCCTGGAATTTCTGGCCCAGAAAATGTAAGACAATAAATATTTATTATTTTAAGCAACTGTTAGGTTTTGTAGCAATACATAACTCTAAAAGACGCACACAGAAAGAGGAGGTCACCTAAGTCCTCAGCCTCTTTAAAAAGAAATCATCTTAGAATCCTTTTCAGAAACATATCACAAAGCAAAAGAATTTACATGAATGCAGTAGGGGTTTTCAAACAGAATTAAAGGATATAATTTATCCAAGAAAAGACCTGGGGGAAAAGTACCACGTGATACTCCTTTGAGTATCAGATGGTAGTTTTGAGGAGAATCTGGACAATGATAAATTTTAATTTAGTCATCTCATATCCCAAGGGAATTATGTCCCCCCAGACAACAGCAGAACCAAAGTAAGACTCCTAATCCTAACTTGAAAATTGATACAGATCATAAAATCACAAGAAGGAAACTTCCATTAGAACTGAGTCAAAAATAGTGCGATGCTTAAGTCAACGCCAAGGGCTTGGGAGCAAAATTCAGCTTCGTAGTTGTACCGATGGTCCCTACATGCAAACACAGTCAAAATCTTTCCACAGAGGGAAAACTGCCATGCACTGCGAGAGGCATCCTTCCTCCATTCTCTTTAGACAACCTCAAGTTACCCACAGCAGCTGTGTTCCTTTCCTAAACTGGAATCTAGTCTTTTAGATTAAGACTTCTAGCCTCATTAATGGAAGAAGTAGAATAGTTCCCTCTATAATTTGCTTAACCATTTTTACATTTTTCCTTAGTCTATGATATATTTTCAAGATGAAAAAACTATGCAATAAAATAGCTGTTTAATGATAGTTATTAGTATTATTAGAAATACAAAGACTTTTTATGATAATGATAGAACTTTAACACCTTTTGTTCTCAGCACATTTGTGCCTTTCTTATGCCTATTCACTTGTCACTGGAAACACGCCCACTTAGTCCTATCACATATTCTGGGCACGCTGTAGGCACTGATAGGACTTATTGAAGGAAAAAATATATATATACCTCCTCCCAGATGAAATGCTAATTGGTATACTGTACTTCTTTGGTGAAAGGCATTGTCCTCTTTGATCTACAGTATAATGGGATTTATTTGGAACATCAAAGCATTCCATAAAAACTGAATAAGTGATTTGAACATCAACAGAAGCATCATATTTTTGTGCCTTCTGAGGGAAGGGGGGCGGTCTGGGGAAATGAAGCAGCATGACATTTTTTGAATAAGGAGATGATCTTTCTAAATAAAAGGTCAGTACTTTGAGGATAACATATCTATAAGTGGGTAATTCCAATTATTGATTTCTGATGGATTATAAAGATAATAACTCTTGACCCTTATCAAGAGTTTTGTTTGTTTGTTTGTTTGTTTGAATCTAAGATCCCATTAGCTTGCTCATTGCTTTTTCTAACACTGATATTAATGGAATAATATAACCGCAGTAATTCCTATTATTTCTTTTCTTCTAAAAGTAAAAAAGAGACACCCAGAATGTCTCTAGCGGTTCCTGTTTTAATTATGGTATCAGTTACAGCAGTACAGGAGAAGTAGGACTGATTTCTTCAGTGTGGACAAGCAACTAGAGTTAAAGGTCCAAGATCAGAGTATGGGCTTAAGAGGGAAATATCAAGACTGCTTTCCATATTGTAGATAGATCTACTGATAGCCACAGAAGAGGCTCCTTCATATACCAAATAATCAATTTAGTTCAACAGAAGATTAAACTCAATTTTGTACAAAGCACACTAACCTAATGAAGAATATATGTATTTTCTGGATCTTGCTTCTTGGATTTCTTCCTTGGGACCCGGCATAATGGGCAGTAGTTATAGGGGACTAAGGCCACTAGATAAGAAAACTCAACATAACTAAACAAGCTCATTTTAATGGATTTCCCTTGCAGTCACAGCTCCATCCTCTGTAACTATTTATCTCCAAATGATGCAATGAACTGCAGATAGGAATTACAGCTGAACAAATTCACATGACATATATACATATATTTCTTTATGTTATACGTACATGTGCATGTACACACACCCAAACAGTGTTAAGTATATTTTTTCCGGAGGGAGCCTAACAGAAGTTCCAAATTCTTACCTTTCTAAATGAGTAATATTTTTTTCAAATATTTTTTTGAATTGTGGACAGAGTACAGAAGAGGTACTGAGTGGCACTGCTCCATCACCTTGGGCCAGTTGAATTATAATCAATAGGTTTTCATCAGGTGTTCACAGTACCAGAAGAGGACTTAGGCAGGTTTCAATGTTGTTTTACACCATACAGTAGAACAATTTTCTTTATCTTTGCCTGGAGGCAGTAGAGGTTTCTTAAAAACACAAATGCCTTGTGTTTTTATTATTATTTTTAAAATAAGTGGGGAATATGAAGAATATTAACAGACACTCTCTACAAAATGTTGAAGTTTTTGGTTTCCTTTGGATTGTTTTTCTTTGCCCTTTCTTTTTTTTTTTTTAATTAAAAAGGAAAATTTCTTACTGATTGGTGAAATATCTTTGAGTTCTTGGGAGTAACTGGGCTGACTTCTATTACTTTAGCATTGTCTCTTTCTTTCACGCATCAATTCTAGTTTATCATGGAGTCCGTCTGAATTTATCTGCAAAGTATAACCCTGATCCATCCACTTCTTATCTCTCCATATCCTAGTTCAAGTCACCATTTTCTCTAACATGAATTCTGTGATGGCTCCAAGCTTGGGCCCCTGTTCTGTTTTGTTTTGTTTTTTTCTTACCTGCAAATACCCACTATTCACACAATAGCCAGAGTGAGCTTTACAGAATGCAAATTAAGATCATGTCCCTTCCCTGCTTCAGTCCTGTTAATGACTTTTACATGACTGACAATGCCCTCCATGTTCTATGTTAAGATATAGAACAAAAAGTGAATTTTACCCAATGTCACTCCCACCGGCCTTTCTATTCCTTGATCGAGGGAAATCTGTTTCTGTTGAAAGACCTGGTTCTTGCTCTTCTCTCTCTCTGGGACCTTCTGTCTCCTTCCCATTATTCACATCTCACTCAGGAAGGCCTTCCATAGCTTCCCCAACTAAATTTCCTAGTCTTGCCCTCTTTGAAACACACTTTATTCCACTGGTCTAACTGCCTTCACAGGCTTTTTTGGTTATCTAGAATGATGATAAGCACATTCTATAGTTTATGGTGTGTCTCCAACACTAGAGTGGAAACATCATCAGAGCAAGAAACTCATCTAAGGAGCTGGTTATATCCCCAGCTCCTTGCACAGTGGCCAGAACACTGAGTGGGCTCAATTAATGACAGATGTTGGCTGATATTTCCAGTAGTTTTTAATTTTGGCATATAACTTTCTGGGAAAAAATAAATGACAAGCCCAAAAGGTGATATTTATACTAATAAACCTCAGAGGAAAAGTGTAATAGAAGAAAAAAAAATTTTTTTTTGTATATTTACTATGCCAGTGCCTAAACAAGTAAAAAAAGAATGCTATGTTATACATCTAAAAATGAGGGAATTATTTTTTTCATTGCTACAGATTATTGTATCATATATATAATCATATGCAATACTATGTAATCAAATAACATGTGGCAACAAACATTATTATGAAACTACATGAAGGCTATTATATTAAATTCTCAGCACATAAAATCATATTTTCAGTAACATTATGACTGCATAAAATATCTTTGCACATTGAAAGGATATAAGAGAAATGTGAATTAATACAAATAACCTTATTGGATGATAACACTATAGACGATTTCATTTTCTATTTCTAAAATCCTTTTTACTACAGTTACTATACCATCTTCCTAAGATGTCTACTAAATAAGAAAAAATATACTGACAAGGAGGGGAAACCTCGATGGGCTGCTAGTTTCGAAGATCAACTTATAGTAAGCCAGCTTTCCACAGAATATGGCTCTTGGCTTGGTCCCATGTGCTTGCTTTGCTACCGGTTTTGAACCTGCCAATTGCTTGGCTTCTCCTTAACCTTGCTCACCGAAAGAGAAACCACATCCTAGAAGGCATATATTTTTGTTGCATTCTTCACTTAGGAAACTTGGTCGATTTGCAGGGACAACTTTGGAGTTTCCTTTTGAAGGACTTCATCTTGTTTAAAGACTTCAAATAGGTTCCTACAAATTATTTCAGTTTAACATCAGAATTTCTGTATTTCTTTAATTTCAGAAAGATTGACTGAATTCAAGTCCAGTCTTTAGGGTTAACAAATTCACTTACTCCGTGTGTTCTGGAACTTTTGTTTTCTCTATGTATTTTTACTCTGAGAAAAAGTTCAATATAATGCTAGCATAGTTTACAAGGGTTCAGTCCATCGCTCAGAACTCAGGGGATCTTTGAAGAAGTAAATTAGTCCCAGCTGCAAACCCATCATAAATACTGTTCTTATCCATGTACTCAGATTTATAATTGAATATTTTAAAAATAAAGAATGTTTTATTAACCCAATACCTTTGATATTTTCTAATTGCCAATATGAAGGAGAGAAACCTCAGGTTTTGTCAAATCTTCAAAAGTAGTAATAAGATTAGGTAGTAAGATTACTTATTACAATCTTATTACTATCATGGATGGCAAAATCACAAAACAACACTATATTTGCTGGTGGAAGTGAAGAGATGAATAAATTCAATTTATTAAAAATAAACACAAAAAGTGAGAGCTAGCATTCATTTAGTACTGTTATGTATGTGACATAGTACCGGGACCTTTTACAGGAAGAAGATACCTCACTTAACTCATACCCCATCCTATGGGGTGGTATTATTATGCATGTTTTATAGACTTGGAACTTAAAGTAACAAAAGATCAAACCATTCTGAAACTCTCAAAACTAGCCTCTGGATGCAGTTATGAATCCAGAATTTCCCTTTCCCATCTTATTTTTTTGTGCCATAGCGCCCTCCTAAGAGCATGCACTTTGTCCTAAGTGAACAGCCAGAATATTAAGATGGAGATAATGGTTAGATAAGAGCACACATGAAAATGATTTATGACTCCAAAGACTCATAAATAAAAAGTGAGTCAATAATGAGAACTGTATCATCAAAAATTAAAGTTATCTCAGATAACTATCACCTAGCACTAAAGTCCAATCAGGGCCACGGCCAGCACCTTAGCAATGTGAGCAATTTGTGAGAATTCAAATAAAAAAGTGCCGTTTCAGGAAAGCAGGTTTGCAAAAAGTGCCCCTTGCAGCAGACCAATTAGAAAAAGATACCCTTACTCTGCGCTGAGATTCAAGACCAAGGCTTGGGTACATGGCCACTTACTCCATTTCCATCCTCCAAATGTAATGTTAAATTGTTTTCACAATATTTGTACCAACTGAATTCGAAATTTGGTGTGAACAGGCATCTAATTTAAATTTCTCTGTAGGTTGAATTTTTTTTGCTAGTAACATTCATTAACTAGTTTGCCCTTTCCTCAAAGTTCCAAAATATGGAGATCCGGTGATAGTAATTTATGATTCAAACTGACAATTTTGAGAGTACTAAAATTACTAAAGTAAGTGAGACATCAAGACAACTGGTGTAAACTGAGCCATCCCAACAAAACTGGGATAAACGGTAACCCAATTTCTGGGTCATATACTATGTATACCACTACTTTAGTATATTTGCCTAGGCTTGCAGCAATTCCACACTGTCTGAATTAGTAAAGGTGTTGGATAAATCTTGATATGTTATTGGACACATTTTTGCTCCTGATTCTTCCTCTTGAAGAGTGTTTAATTCAAGTGTTAATGTCAATTAATGTCAATTATCTGGTTTCAAGTAATTTGTTTTTCATACTGTAAGTTTATTTATTTTTTTAATATTTGCTCATTTTTATACTGTACTATTTTGCTAGGGCTGCCATTAAAAAATACCACAAACTGGATAGATTAAAACCAGAAAATTGATTTTCTCATGGTCTGAAGGATGGAAGTCTAAGATCAAGGTGTTGGCAGATATGGTTGCTTCTGAAGCCTCTTTTCTTGGTTGGCAAATAGTTGCTTTCTTTCTTGCTGTGTCCTCATGAGGTATTCTCTGTGTGTGTGCACCTGCGGTCCCTCTGTGTGTCCAAATTTCTTCTTCTAATAAGGACACGTTGAGATTAAATCATGGTAAGAACCCCACTTTAACTTAATTACCTCTTTACAAGCTGTATCTCCAAGTAGAGTCACATTCTGAGGTACTGAGGGTTAGGGTTTCAAAACATAAATTTTTGAAGGGCACAATTTAGCTCATAACAAATTGGTATTCAGTGTACATTTAGTATTATTTTTGAAATCTTCTTTAAGTATATTGAATTCATTTAGTATTCTGTATTTGGCTATTCAAATACCTGCAGTTTATGCAGGTCTCATTCTCATGCTTGTTTCTGCTTACTCTGGCTTCATGTGGCTTGTTTCTTTGCATGTTTTCTGATTTTTCTTTGTGAGTTCCTATTTCTTAGAAATTTACAGGGAGTTTTAAATATCTTTGTTTACACCACAGGCTACAAAGAGATCTGTGATTTTTCTGCTAAGTATCTTCTGGAACTAACACACAGGATCACCTTAAAGAAGACATTTTGTTTGCATATTTTAGCCTTAAAAGTGTTATGAATGTAGGTTCCAAAGCCCCATGATAACAGGCTCGTTGGTAGTGATTCTCAGTTGATACAATTTTCAGAGCATGTTTTTTCCTACAGTACCCACTGCAATAACAAGTTTCTGGAGTTCTCTGTCTCTTATTTTCATTGTGAACTCATTAAAAACAAAACTATTCTGCCAGAGATTGGTGGATAGCATGAGAAAGCCTGGTCTTGTGTTCTACGGACAGTTCATCTGTCTTTGTTCTTTATGACCTCTAATATTTCTTTGTTTGCTTCTCATGAGGTCAAACGTGATTTTGTGAAGTTTTTCTTTGCTGTTGTTTTCTTTTGCTGTAATTTAATCTATATCTTTGATTTTCTATATCAGAAGTGTTTTTTCTGGATAGCGAGTATACTATATTATGAAACAAGAAGTCAAAGTTTACTTTTCATTATTTCATCCTTCCCTAATTATTTCATAAACAGTTGCATGGGTGCTGTAACTATACGTCCTATCTTTCACTCCCATCCCTCTCATCCTGATGGATAACAGAATATTCAAGCTTTATAAATGAAAGCATTAAAGACTTATGAAATCACAGCCCGTTTCCCTTATTTTTCTTCATGGAATAAAGCCATTTTTCATCTAAGCAATTTTTTCATGATATTTTGAACAATAACATCTCTTTATTGAGCATCCACTGAAGGTGAGACATCCTACTCACTGTTACCTGTAAATTATTTCACTTATTCCTTAAGGAACTGCAGGGTCAATGTTACTATATCTATTTACAGATATGGAGTTGAGGCTTACTGAGATTTTGTAACTTGCCAGGGATCACAGTTAGTAGATATCTCAGATCCTCTTTTAAAATCTGTCATCTTTAATAACTGCCTAAATAATAACAAATACTTAAAAATTTGTGTTTATATTTATAAAACTCTGCTGAATTTTGTTTTCTATCACTGAAGAAGCAGTGGTGGTGGTGACGTATGCTTATAATTATATAAATAAATAATACTTATACTTATGAAGCACTATTTCTTGCAAAATCTCCTACTATATTAAAGTTTATGAATCCAATTTATTGGTAACACAATAACTACAAGTGAAAGATAATTTAAACATATTTCAATTCAGCTGGTTAAAGTCATTTACATATGAAATTCACTTATCTCCTACCTCGACCCTTTTTATTGTTAAATGGAGCAGTTCTTATTTTAATAAAACTCATTTTAATAAATCAGTTGAGATATTACAATTACTGTTCTAGTTCAAGGTTAAAAATGCATGCAAAAAAGGGATGGCAAATTATTCTTTATTCGCAATAGCCCCAACAAGTCTAAAATGAAGAATGTTCAGTGACTTAAGCCACCACAATCCACAACCACTGAAGCCAGTTCTCAACCGTGTATATTCATAACAGAACTGTGAGCTGGAAAACAGCCAGGGGTTCATGGTATCTGTTGGTTTTTCTCTACTTAGTCATTTGTATTGAATAATAGGCACACTTTAACTTCTTTAAAAACAAATTCTATTATAGAGATTCACTTTAAGTTGTGTTTACACAGGTTCAAATTGGAACACAGTTTCTGTTTTCCCTTTTTTTTTTTTAAATGATGATGTATGTCATTAAAATGTATTTTTTCATTTTTTTTTTAAATTTTAAAATATATTTTCTAGCTAAGCAGCTAGGTGTGTCTTTGAGTATCAAGGACTAAATATGACCACAGTTATGAAAAATGAATAATTTCTTCATTGACTGAACTTTCTGATGATAGCACAGAACATGTATTATTGATATGTCGTTTATTGCATAAATTAAAATAAGTCAATATTCACTTGAATGCCTACAGAGATTACAGTTGCGTCGGAGAAAGTAAAAGCATCTGAAACAATAAAAAACAAACAAATAAAAAGTGACAAACTGGAATTGGTTCAATGTGCATTCAAGTTCCACCTACTTCAACCTAAAGCCAGTAGCCAATAGCTGATATCCTGTCTACCATTTTGTTGCAGTTTCCTTCTGAAGTAGCTAAGCATCACAGAATTTATTATGTTACTTTTAATTCATCCAGAAAGTCCACTGAAATAAAAAATATCACTGCACAATATGTTTTCCATCCCATGTTTACATAGCATAGATAACATTTTTTCTTTGCCTATGGAAGCCAGCTCACTTATTTTAAGCAAAGCTCTAATTTTTAAGGAGATTAGTAATGGTTACTCTGCTTTGTTCAATAGGCTATATTGTCTTCTTTGGCCATGACAAGAAATGTGTTATTATTTACAATATAATTTATAAAGTGGAATTCCTCTTTTATCATTTTTATAATAGTTGTTTTTAAATTAGTTATTTTTGGTGTTTGTCTCATTTACAGTAGAAATGGAAGGTACAGGCCATATGTGCTCTATCCATTATCATATGCCCAGAAACAAACATGGTGTGTTTTGCATGGCAGGTAACAAACACATACTTGTTAGGAAAAGAAAAAAAAAAGGTAAACTGGGGCAAGAATTTAAACGAATCAGTATAAAACCAATCTACAACACTAGCTAGCAATTCAAATGCAGACCCTAATAATCAGGAAATGTGTCAGTCCATGAGGGTGCAGGTATTTAAAATTTCCCATAACAACTTCCACTGAAATATGTCACATGTAACAGTCACAGACAAAATGATGAGTATAGAGTTAACAGCCAGCAGAAAATGTCTAAAAGGGATTTAAAATCCACTTCTAGGGAATCCCTTTCATCCAAAGCAGAACATTTTATATCAGACATTCACAAAAGTTTCCCCTTTGGCAGCAGTCAGTGTAGTTCTATAATATCAAAGACTTCCAAGGCTAGCTAGCAAAAAGAAATTAGTGTAATCAGCCAGGGAACGCTGCCTGGTTGTGCAAAGTAAACTGCATTAAACAAGGAAAGGAACAGTCCCTTGATGAGCTTTCACAAATAAAAGACACATCAGCTTGCTCGGAAATGAATTACCCATTAAATGAAAATGAAAATGTCTTATATCTGAATACATTCATAATTGCATATTACATTTAGAATAAATATTTTATTTTTAAAAACCTGGAAACATTTAAAATTAAATACAGGCATACAGTTTATCTGCTACTACTGATAAAAGACAGATGTTATAAAAGACATATAGTCTTGTAGAGCACTCTATGGTTTCAGCCTACTGTACCCCCCTAAGGTCCCTGGTAACATCTAGATGCTAGGATTTCTGTGTGTTATATCACTTGGCAGACAGTGATTCCATTAGTAGCAAACTTGCTATTTCTACAAGATAGTTGTATATTTTAGAAATGCAGGCTTTTTTAACAGAGCATCAAGACAATTATGCCTACTTTACCTCATAATATATTTAATTAAAGTAAAGGATAGACTTGATTTTGTTTTGAATCATCTAGGAAAAATGAAACCCATGTGAAAAAAAATAAGAAAAAATTTCAGATTTACTCAGTAAAATCGCTGTAGCCACAATATGGTTTCTGGCACGTCAAAACTATCTTGATGAGCTAATTTACTTAAAGTTTAAAGCCTTTATGAATACAATGAGCTTAATAGTTGGTTAGAAACAAAATGAGTGGTGGTACATATGGCCTCACATGCACATATAAGCTTTGAAATATGCTCGTCTTTTTTGCATTTTATTATATGAAGTCAGAGGATCAAGTCACATAATAACTTTTTCAGGGGCTTTACATGATAAGAGCTCTGACCCTATGGTCTGGCAGCAAATGAAAGAAGTATGAAGTCCCGAGTTTCAAACAGTGTTATTTATAAAGAGTCAATAGTGTTAACTTTTACAGAAAGAATGAAATCTGCAGATATTCTTCTTAGGAAGTTACAGTAAAAGAAACCTGATTACTATTGGATATTTAAGTAAGATTGTACAAGAAATCTTTGTGTTTGTTTCTGCTTCCTAGAATTTTAAAACAAGAGATTTCATTTAATTTGCCTTATTCCTCATTCTTGTGGGTAATAATGTCTAGAAAGTATCTTGTTAATCTCTCTAATGTCAATTTCACAGACAGTGCTAACCAAATATTATCGTATTTCTCCAAGTAAATTCTATTTATGAGAGACTTAACATCCACTAGATATTTAATTTTCAATAATTCTTCCTAGGTAATATTGAAGGTTCCTATACTAGTAAAATGATGAGCATATTCTATAGCAGTTCATTTCCACCAGAGGCATAAAAGTTATTGAACACTGGCTGGATATGGAAACTGTTTGTTTGTTTTTTTTTCCAGATACTTGTTATTTACCACTTTTTAGTTGACACTTAGAAAATACTCCTCAGTCCTCTGGAAAAAAATTTATTTGTTTGTTTGTTTGTTTGTTTATAAATCTCAAAAACCTCAAGTTCTAACAGCTCACCTTATCTCATTAAAGTTTTTCCTTACAAAATGACCATCCTATCTTGGGGCACTACATTTTCTAGCAATACTTCTTGCTAAAGTGGACAATATTCAAATAGTCATTTCAAACACACAGTCGCCAGATTGTTGTTTCTACAGCAGTAGAAGCACTATCTCAATACAAGCTACATAAAAATTAAAGGCACTATAAATGGTTGTGCCCATCTTTCTTTTAAGTTGCCTGGCTCTCAACGTATAAGATCAGATTCCTCAAGTCCGGGCTTCAAAAGATGAGATGCACAGAGGAAACTAGTCTAAGACAAGATTTAACAGAGATAGGCATTATTCATTCATTCATTCATTCATTCATTCAATCAGTCTGTCACTGAGTTATTATTCTTCTAAGAGTATGTGGTACAGTCTTTTTCCTTCTTGGACTTTACATTTTAGGAAGGCAGAGGATAAAAAATATTTTTAAAAAGCAAATATATGATTAAGATAATGTTAAGCAGTGATAAGTAGTATGCTTATGTGAAGACAGAATAAATGAGAGTGACTATTTTGGACCAGGTGGATAAGTGAAAAAGTCGCTATTTGAGCAGAGACATGCCTGAGGTAAAGGGTGAGGTTTGCTTTTTCTAGAGAAAGAGACTTTTGGGGAGATGTTTGAAGAACAGAAAAGAGGCCAAGTGGTTAAAATATAGTGGGGAAAAGAGAAAACAAAAACCAGGGATGGAGTTTTAGTGGAGCCAAAACTGGATCATATAGAGAACAGTGGTTCATTGAAAGGAGCCAGAATAATCTAAGACATGTAGAAACAAAACTTTTATATTAAAGCAGTCACTCTGACTGCAATGTATGAATGAACAGTCTATGGGAAGAAACAAAATGGCAGAAATGAGACAAATCAGGAGATGACTGAATAACCAAAGCTAGAGATGGTTGGCAGCTTGGCTGGGGTAGTGGCAGAGAACGTGATAAGAAATATATTTGGAGTATATTTCAATGCTGTGTTATTTTCTAAAGCTTAAAATACTTGGAACAGAACAGTTATGAGTGCAAATGTCAAATGTTAGCCTAAAGCTATATTGAGATTAAGAGGCCCTCTAGATCTAAATAGGAGTGTCAAGCCGGTAGATCAGTGAATACAGAAGTCCAAGCAGGAATTCAAAATTTAGAAGTCTTTGGTGTTGTTAAAGTTACACATCCCAAGGAAAATGAGTATAAAGAGATAAAAGGGGGCGCCTGCATGGCTCATTCAGGGGCCCGACTTGGGCTCAGGTCATTATCTCACAGTTCATGAGCTTGAGCCCTAGGTCTGGCTCCGTGCTGACAGCTCAGAGCCTGGACCCTGCTTCGGATTCTTTGTCTCCCTCTCTCTCTGCCCCTCTCTTGCTCCCACTCTGTCTCTGCCTCCCTCTGTCAAAAATAAATAAACATGAAAAAAAATTTTAAAGAGACAAAAGGATGGCCAAGTTCTAAGTCCTGAAGCACTACGATATTTAAAGACTATAAAAAGAAGGAAGATTCCTGCAAAGAAGACTAATATAGAGTGGTCACTGAAATAAGAAGAAAGTTACAAGAATGTGGTGACCTAAAATCCAAATTACAAAAAAAAAAGTATTTAAAGAAAGATAGCTGACCAACTGCTGTTTTGAGAATTGGTCACTCGGCCACTGGGCTTGGCAACACGTAGGCGCCAAAAATATTAATAAAGGAGACTTTTTGGAGTTCATTCGGAGGAAAATCACACCATTGCAGACTTTGAAAAAAACGAAAGGATGAAACATTTGTAGACTCTTCAAGGTATAACTGAAAAACAATCGCAAATAGCATGGTCTCATTAAAAATGTTGGCCTTAGTACTGGACAAAATAGGTTGTATTTTTTAAGTTTTCATCTTTCAACCAGAAAATTAGTCATGAAAGTAAATAGATTATAATGTCTTTTGATCAAGAAAACTAAAGTTATATAAAATGTAATTGTTTTGAGGAATGTCAAATTCAATTTATCAGTCACACAAAAAGAAAACACAAAGATGAAGGTTTAATTTAAGAATGTTTTGAAAACTGTATTATACATCACGAGTGACTGGATCCTTTTAAGGATGAACTATATGAAAAGTCACATTCCTGATTCGGTAATGTCTTCCCTGTTTCCAAAGGTTCAGCATTTAATAGAATGTTTCTTAGGGCTAGAATACAAAGACTAACTTTTATTAAAGAGTAACTTTTAAAATTACTTAGGTTTGTTAACTGGCTTCTTTCAACGCAAATCCAAGAGAAGTTCTACAATATCCTCCTCAAAATTCATCTTCTCCCTGAGGTGTCTTTCCTACCACAGTTTTCATGAGAAACATATTTTTTCCAGTTTTACCGAGGTATGATTGATAGAGTTGTAATATGTTTAAAGTGTATTACATAATGACTTGATGTGTGTGTGTGTGTGTGTGTGTGTGTGTGTGTATATATATATATATATATATATATACATATATATATATATATATATAAAAGATTCCCACAGTTGAATTAATGAACAAATCCATCACTTCGCATATTTACTTTTTTAGTGAGAAAACTTAAGTTCTACTCTCTTAGCAAATTTCAGTTACACAACACAGTATGAGCAACTACAGTCACCATCTTATACACTAGATCCTCAAATCTTATTCATCTTCTAACAGTTTGTATCTTTAACCAGCATCTTCCTCTTTACCCCACCTTCCCAGCCCCTGGTAACCAGCATTCTACTCTGTCTCTATGAGTTTGATTTTTTTTTATTCCACATGTAAGTGATACCATGCTGTAATTCTGTAACTGTCTTTCTCTTTCTGATTTACCTCACTTGCCATAATGCCCTCCAGATTCATCCATGTTGTTGCAAATGGCAGATTTTCTTCTTTTTGAAGGATAAATAACATATTAAATACATATAAAATATATATTTAAGTCTCTTCACTTTCAAAATATGTGTATTGGGGCCCCTGAGTGACTCACTGGGTTAAGCATCCAACTTCTTGATTTTGGCTCAGGTCACGACCTCATGGTTCGAGCCCCACCATCAGGCATCATGCTGTCAGCACAGAGCCTGCTTGGGATTCTCTCTCTCTCTGCCTCTCCCCTGCTCACATGCACTCTCTTGCTCTCAAAAGAAATAAATTTAAGAATAAATAAAAATATGTGTACTTTTTTCACTAGATTTTTCCTTACTCAGTTTCATTTTTTCATGATAGGTAATGTAATTGTTTATTAAGACTGCAATAAGGGAGAGGGACAGGAGAATCTATGTGATGTAATTATATTAAGCTGAATATTCTAATGTTCTTTTCTAACTGAGTTGTGTAATATTATATACTGAATGTGAAGTATATTCTAGTGAATATAGAATATATATTTCCTTTATCCACTGATGAACACTTCGGTTTTTTCCTATCACAGCTATTGTGAACAATGCTGCAATGGACATGAGGGTGCTGGTATCTCTTCAGGATTCTGATTTCATTTCCTTTGGATATATCCAGAAATCGATTGCTGGATTTTATAGAGTATTTTTATTTTTAGAATCTTGAGGAACTTCACTTTTTAAAAAAAAATTTTTTTTTTTAACGTTTATTTATTTTTTGAGATAGAGAGAGAGACAGAGCATGAACGGGGGAGGGGCAGAGAGAGAGGGAGACACAGAATCGGACGCAGGCTCCAGGCTCTGAGCCATCAGCCCAGAGCCTGACGCGGGGCTCGAACTCACGGACCGCGAGATCGTGACCTGAGCTGAAGTCGGACGCTTAGCCGACTGCGCCACCCAGGCGCCCCGGAACTTCACTCTTTTAAGTTTATTTATTTTGAGAAAGAGAAAAGAGAGAGAGAACGAGAACACCAGGGGGGAGGGCCAGAGAGACAGGGGGACAGAGGATCTTACGCGGGCTCTGTGCCAACAGCGGAGAACTGATGCGGGGCTCAAACTCACAAACTGTTAAATCATGACCTAAGCCCAAGTCAAACACATCACTGCCTGAGCCACACAGGTGCCCTCTCATGACTGTTTTTGATAGTGGCTTGTACCAGTTTACATTCCTATCAGTGGTGGTCAAGGATTCCCTTTTTTCCACATCTTCACCAGTATTTATCTCTTGTCTTTTTGATGACAGACATCCTAACACGTGTGAGGTGTTATCTCATTGTGGTTTTGGTCTGCATTTCCCTGATGATTAGTGATGTCGAACACTTTTTCATGTACCTATTTGCCATTTGTACGTCTTCTTTAGAAAAAAGTGTATTAGGACCCTTTCTCCATTGTTTAAATTAGGGTATTTGTTTGGTTTTTGCTTTTCTATTCAGTTATGTGAGTTCCTTGTATATTTTGAATATTAACCCCTTATTGGATATTTTCTCACATTTCATAGGTTGTCTTTTCATTCTATTGATATGTGAAAGGTTTTGTTTGATGTCGTATCATGTGTTTATTTTTGCTTTTGTTTTTGGTGTCAGATCCAAAAAATCATTGCCAAGACCAGTGTCAAGGGGCTTACCTGATATGGTTTTAAGTAGGAATTTTATCATTTAAGGTTTTATACTCAAGTCTTTAATCCATTTTGAAGTTGATTTTTGTGTGATGTAACACAGGGGTCTGGTATCATTCTTTTGCATGTGGCTAGCCATTTTTCCCTGTGCCATTTACTGAAGAGATTATCATTTCTCCAGTGTATATTCTTGGTGCCTCTGTCAAGAATTAACAATGGGGGCACCTGGGTGACTCAGTCGGTTAAGCTCAGGCCATGATCTCACAGTTCGTGGGTTTGAGTCCCGCGTCAGGCTCTGTGCTGACAGCTTGCGGCCTGGAGTCTGCTTTGGATTTTGTGTCTCCCTCTGTCTTTGCCCCTCCCCTGCTCATGCTGTCTCTCTCTAAAATAAATAAACATTAAAAAAAAATTAACAATGTATGTGTGAGTTTATTTCTGGACTCTATTCTGTTCTATATTTCTGTTTTTATGTCAATACTATACTGTTTTTGATTGCTATAGCTTTGCAATATAGTTTGGAATCGGGAATGTTATGCTTTGATCTTTTTTCTCAAGATTGCTTTGATATTTGGGGACTTTTGTGGGTCCCTATGAATTTTAATTTTTTTAATGTTTATTTTTGAGAGAGAGAGAGAGAGAGAGAGAACAAGCAGTGGAGGAGCAAAGAAGAGAGGGAGACATAGAATCCGAAGCAGGCTCCAGGCTCTGAGCTGTCAGCACAGAGCCCAACATGGGGCTCGAACTCACAGACTGTGAGAGTATGACCTGAGCTGAAGCTGGATGCTTAACTGACTGAGCTTCCCATGCACCCCACGTGGTTCGCTATGAATTTTAAGACTTTTTCTTCTACACCTGTGAAAAAATGCCCTTAGAATGTTGGTATGGATTTCATTGAAGCTATAGATTGTTTGGGGTTGTATGGACACTTTAATATTAAATCTTCCAGGAAGTGAAATTAAGAAAGCTGTCCCATTTACAACTGCAGTCTTACAGCCTCTGCAGCATACTAAGCTCCTGGCAAATGAGAGTCAGATGGTCACTAGGTGACTCTGTGCCTTGCTGAGGAAATCAAAGAAAAGAAAGAAAAAGTTGGTTGTATGTTTCTGGGAATTTATTAATTTCTTCTGGGTCATCAAATTTGTTTGCATATAATTGTTCATAATAGTCACTTATGATCCTTATGACTACTTTTTTATCTGTTGTAAATGTCTCCTCTTTCATTTCTGATTTTATTTGAGTCATCTGTCTTATTTCCTTAGTCTAACTAAAGATTTGTGAATTTTGTTTATCTTTTCAAAAAAAAGCTCTTAGCTTCATTGATCTTTTCTATTGTCTTCAAGTCTCTATTTCATGTATTTCTGCTCTGATCTTTGTTATTTCCTTCCTTCTACTAACTTTGTGCTTAATCTGTTCTTTTTTCTGGTTACTTTAAGTATAATGTTAAGTTATTTATGTGAATTTCTTTATCACTATAAACTTACTGCATCTCATAAGTTTTGAAATGTTATGTTTCCATTTTCACTGATCTCAAGATATCTTTTTTTATTTTGATTTTGATTTCTTCTTTGACCCATTGGCTGTTCGGAAGTATGTTGTTTAACTTGCAAGTATTTATGAATTTTCCAGTTTTCTTATTGTAATTGATTTCTAGTTCCATGCCATTGTGGTCATAAAAGATGTTTGATAAAATTTCAATTAAGTTTATTAAAATTTTAGTGGCCTAACATATTCTCTATCCTGGAGAATGTTCCATGTGCATGTGAGCAGAATTTCTACTCTGCTACTCTTGAGTGGAATTTCTGTGTATGCCTGTTGGGTCCATCAGGTCTAATGACTAGTTTAAGTTCAACATTTCCATACTGATTTTCTGTCTGGATAATCTATCTGTTGTTGAAAATGAGATATTAATGTCCCTTGCTATTATTGTACTGCTGGCTATTCCTCCTTTCAGATCTGTTAGTATTTGTTTTATACATTTAGGTGATTTGATATTGGGTGCATGAGGAACTTGATTTGACTTCAAAGTGTAGCCTCACATTTTATAACTGAGTAGTATTGCAGTGTGTGTGTATGTGTGTGTGTGTGTGTGTGTGTGTGTGTGTGTGTATGTGTGTGTGTCTCACATTTTCTTTATCCATTCATCTACTAATGGACCCTTATATTGTTTCCATTCCTTGGCTATTGTCAAAAAATGCAATCAACCTGAAGATGCATATTATCTTTTTGAAATTAGTGTTTTCATTTTCTTTTGCATAAATACCCAATAGTAGAATTACTGGATCATATGGTAGCCCTGTCTTTAATTTTTTGAGGATCCTCTATACTGGCTTCCACAATGGCTATACTAATATATAATCCCACCAACAGTTCACAAGGGTTCTTTTTTCTCCACATTCTCACCTATGCTTGTTATTTCTTATCTTTTGATAATAGCCATTCTAACAAGTGTGAAGTGATATCTCACTGTGGTTTTGATTTGCATTTCCCTGATGACTGGTAATGTTAAGGATTTTTTCATGTACCTATCATACACTGTTTTTAAGTATGAGCCCAGAGAGGTGAAATCTAGACAAACATGCCTCATGCTTGCTTCCATAACCTGTGTCACCTCTCCTTCCTACAGAACACTGGCAGGCTTTACATAATTTCTTCCATCTGAAAAGAAACTTCCATACATTGTATTAACTCACCTCTTCTTAGTAGGCTTTCATTTTGTTCTCTCTGTAGGAATAATGTTGGTAGGATGCTAGGAGAAACACAAGCTCATCAATAAAAAGAAACAAAAAATAGTTAACTTATAACAAACCTATGATTAGAGAATGAATTGAAGTATGTGAGTATGACTATCTCCTATCTTGAATGCAGGGCTTCAAATGGGACTTCTTAATTTTTTAAAATTATTATTTTATTTATTTTATTTACCATAGATTATCATTTATTTATTTACAACTGCTACTTCTGATGTGTGAACCTAATTATTGTGTTGTATTGTTGTTTTGTTTTTGTCACCAATGCCTGGGATATTTTTCTGAAAAAAATTGAGTCAAACTAGGAGAATTTTAGGTTCCTTTTTTACCTATTAGTCTAAGGATATAATGTATATAATGTAAAGTCCTTTACTTTATTCTCATCTTCTTCAAGGTTTTTGTCTATGGCCCCATCCATTATAAAGTATTTAAATTGAAATTGATTATGATAATCTGTGATAAGATCATAGTGCTTAAGTTTTACACTAAGAACTGACCAAGATAATTATTCAGTTTGATATACATAAAGTAAAAAATATTGGCATTTTTGCCTATTTCACAAATTAGTCTACTTATAGAGTAAAAGAAACAAAATTTTAAAATGGAATATTGACAAATTAATGTTTGTATTTTGTTATTAACTACACATTCTATGTATTATTAAAAAATTCCGAGTAGAAACTGATGAACTATGTATCATCCAGAAAAGGGAAATCTGTTTTTTTTTTCCTCTAAATTCAACATAATTACATTTTTACTGATCATTCAGCTAAAAGGCTAAATGTCAACTTTCCAAAAGTGAAAAATAGCTAATTCATTTTGCACTTGAAGTTTTCGATTACTCTGAGGTATGGGGGGGAAAATAGCCTATTAATTATTATAATTACTACTAAAGGTGAGAGATTTGGATCCTCTCCAGTTTTATGATTTTATGAGACCATAAAATCACTTGATTGATTATAGTTTCTTTAAAAATTCATAATACTCAGAGTGATCCACATTCATTGAGCATTTTCTGATTAGGGAGGCATTATTTATCATATCATTATTACTATCCATAGAACTAAACTATCACTTTTTAGCACTGTGTTAGGCAATGTATTAAGTTTTTTTTTCTTTTTTAAGTTTATATATTTACTAGGAAAGACAGAGAGAGCACACAAGTAAGGGAGGGGCAGAGAGAGAGGGAAAGAGAGAATCCCAAGTAGTCTTCATATTGTCAGCATAGAACCTGACCAGGGCTCGATCTCATAAACCATGAGATTATGACCTGAACGCAAACCAAGAGTCAGATGCTTAACCAACTGAGCCACCCAGGTGCCCCAATTTATCAAGTTTTTTATATAGAGTCCTAACAACTGCCTCACATTTTAAACTTTTTATCCAAATTTTATAGATGAGAGGTTGAATCTCAGAGAAATTAATTAATTTATGTTAAATTCTATGTTATGTTAAATTCTATGTTAAATTTATGTTAAATTCCAGTTATTAGACAACATTTAGCTAAGACTTCAACGCACCATATATGCCTGAGTCCAAAGCCCATGTTCTTCTAGCTACACCTTGCCACATTAATAGAATAATCCATGAGAACGTTTTTCAAAAAGATACTATAATATTTTAGAATTTCTATATTAGGCTAATAAGTATAGTAAGACATTCTCTTAAGGATGAACTTTTCGGTTGAAAAGTTTGGGCAAGCTGCATGATGCAGGGACATCACACCCAGGGGAATCAAGCTAAGATAGAAGTCACAGGATCAGTAGACATCAATGGGCATTTACTCTTGCTCGAGGAAACCTTCTTTGAGCACTATCTTCCTCCTACGCCCACATGAATGAACTTTTCTCATGTGCTATTCTTGTACTGACCACTTTGCTTTTTAGCTCTTACTTCACCTGATTGCACTTCATTGTGTTGGGAAAGTAGGATAACAATAATGAGCTAATTGCCACTTACTTCACCTGTTACTTACTTTTACTTCATGGCCCTGTCCCTTAACCTTTATCCCCAATTATCAGCTACCCTCTCTGTGGTTTTTAAGTATCATAAACTAAATCCTGAGTGCACCCAAGAGGGACATATCATGAACAAAGAAAGCTGCTTTACCAAGTGGGCCCTTGAGAACAGCAAAAGGGGACAATTTAACAAAAACTGTGTGGAAAACTCTGATACTGGAATGGAACAGATGTTTCCCCTATTGCCTGGGGGAAGGATGAAATATGTAATAACTGACGGACCTGCTCCCTCCTCAACATCTTGACAGCATGTAAGTTACGAAAGCAAGATAGAAGCCCAGATAAAAACTAGGGTAAGACTGTTTCTGAGGTAAGGCAAATGAGCACAATGAATTCACCACCTCCACAAGAGAACAAACCTTTGAAATAAAAATTAAATTAAGTTTGACTTAAAATCAGAAAGATACATTTCATCATGTGTGAGTGATTGGCCATACAATGTCATGGCTGCATTTATTTACATTTCTCTTTCCCCACAGTTGAGATCCACTAGAAAACAGCCACGCAGCCAATGCTAGCATAGTATGGGGCCTAGATCAGAGTAAGGGCTCACTAAATCCTGGTCCATTAAATACCAAATAGTCAAACTTCTGTTTGATCCTTGAATTTACTATAGAAACATACTTAACCCTGCTTTTTAGACAAGAAATAATTTTCCAACCAAGTCTCACTCAGAGTAATAAAGGGTAATGAAGAGCAGGCTATTCATCTTGGAGATAATATATTACGCACACAATTTGTTTCAAATTTCATTTAATCTATAAATATCAAAAGAATTTACCTTTTTTTTTCAAAGTCACATGCATCTTTCTCTTAATAAAATAGTTTTAAAACTTATTTAGTAGATGACTTTTTTCATAATGCAAATTTAAAAATAATTCTCAGTTATATAAAAGTGATAAAACTATTTCAGAAACTCCCCCAGAGAATTTAATTCAGATGAAAATACATTATTTACAGAATAATAAGAGTACAAGTTCAGGGAGCATAGTTTGAAAATTGTTGTTTTCATATAAGAATTTTATCTTTTAACAGTATTGATAGAAAATGCCTTAGGAAAATAACATTTTTCTGTCATGGCTTCAGTCCTTCCTTTGGCCCACTTTTCCACATGGTAACAGGAGTTGGGAGGATATTTTACCAATATCTTGGTTTGAAGAGCAGAAAATGGTTCTGGTCTGTTTAATGTAAATCATCAATAGCAAGGGTAAAGCGTAAGTCTATGTGTTTGCTTTTCCATAATTGTATCTGTTTGGGATATTAGTAAACCGGTTATAATAATAATAAACATATTCATCTATTTTTCATTATAAAAACTATCATATTTTCCAATAATGAGTCTCCCATTAGACGCATATTAGAAGTTCCTCTCAAGACTTATTTTTTGCCAAGGATATCAATAAACATATAAATAAGCTACTGTCCGCTCTTTTACAACTAGGGAGAAAAAATACAGCAACTCTACATGAGACCCAAGAGAAAGTGCCTGCCTTCTGCAACTATTGTGTAGTTCTGTCTAAATTAAACACTCAACCTTCTCCGGTTAAATCTCTTCAAAGCTACTTGCTATCCCGTTTCCTCAGGTTAAGTGTGATGAGAAACAGACCCAGGGGTTGTGAACTTTTCTGGGATGAAAGATGCCACGTGACTGAAATATCTGTGATTAATGTACATTCATTTTACTTTTGATAGCATTCGGTGTTGATTCAAGTTTTTGAGGTAATTAAAATCCTGACTTGCTGAGTTATTGCTATGTGTAGTTTGAACTGCTATGATCTCTAGAATATTTTGTGCCCACACTATTTAAGGAGCTGGCTTGAAGTACATGACTTTAGCTCTTTTGCTGTCTCTTATTCCAAAGTTCAGCTAATAAAGGACACCCAGCTTGAGCTTAAGCATTAGACTTTTCTACTCACCAAGTCTAGAATTCCATTAAGTAGAATAAATGGAGACTGACAGCTGCCCAGGAGAGGAGGCAGCTCTAAGAGTTATCACATGGGTGCAAAGTCTTGAGCTTTTATTGTCCATACACATCAGAGCTCATCTCTGTGTGCAAGTAAGTTCCCTCACATCTGTGAAACCTCCCCTGTCCTCATTCCCCATCACTGGATTCACTTCAGAATTCATGGGTCCTATATCTGTATTGCTTTAGCACATTTTCAAAATGAAAATGTACATCTATTAGTAGGTATTTCATTCTGCATTGTGTTATGGTTAGTTTATATGTCTTTCTTGCTACTACTGTGTAAATCCTATGAAGAAGTTAGGAACTATCACTTATCATTTATAGTCTCTTATATGCACAGATGACAACCCCTAGCCCCAGAAAACAGAGAATGATACTTATTTGGCCCACAGTGAAAGTTATTAAATACATACTGAATGACCTGTGATCATAAGGAGTTCATAAAACCTGAAGGAGACAAGGTCAAGCATTTAATTTTTTCCCACATATTATTGACTTTAAGTGCAAAAGGAGATAAGGCAATTACAACTTTTCTTCTAAAACATCATTTAAAAATTATTAATACCAGAAGTATTGATTTTGTCTATGTACAGTCTAGATTCCTCTTTACTAGTTCTGTTTAAATATCATAATTAAAAAAAATCTTATTACTCCAGTATAATTCTAGAATTATAACTGTTTGGAATCTCTTTATTCAAAAACTCAGGTTAATACTATTATATTTATTATAGCTTTATTGACATATTATTGGCAAACAATAAACTATATATACTTACTTTATTTTTTAATGATTATTTATTTATTTTGAGAGAAAGAGAGAGAAGGAGTACATGCACAAGGATGGGAGGGGCAGAGGGAAAAGGGAAAGAGAGAATACCAAGCAGGCTCCACACAGCACAGAGCTCAACAGGGGCTCAAGCTCATGCCTGTGAGATCATGATCTGAGCCAAAATCAAGAGTCAGACTCAACCAACTGAGCCACCCAGGTGCTCCACACTGCACATATTTAAAGCATATTTAAAACGGTAAGTTTTGACATATGTATGTACCCTTGCAAAATTCACCACTATCAAGTTAATGAACAGGTCTATAATAAGCAAAGTCCGTCATATTCTTTTGTAATACCTGTTTCTCACACTCCTTATACCCCTCAAACCAGGCAAATGATGACCTGTGTTCCATTACTCTAAACTAATTTGCATTTTGAAGAAGTGTCACATTTCTGAAAACCAAAGTTTCAGTTTTGTCTTTTTTAAAACTGATCCAAGCAGGGAGCCAAAGCAGTATGCTGTCAGTCCATCTTCATTGTATGTGTAAGTATAATTTAGTTTTTAAGATGAGAAATATATTTTCGAGGAATAATTCAATAATAAATACATAACAAAGTTTTATTCTTCATCAATTTATTGCAATACTAGGTATTTAGTCCACTGTAATACTAGATGTTCATTCCAAAGAACACAATATAAATTTTTTAAATCCTTACTTTCCATCTAGCACTATGTAGAGTGTCATGGAAACAATGAACACCTGTAAAACATGATTACTACCCCCAATCACCTTGCAGTGTTTGTATGGGTACATAAGAAATTATTAGTTACCATGAAGTCTTCACAAACGGGTCACTAATTTACAAATCCTAATCTATGTATGGGTAAATAGTACAACTTGACATTTTTTTCTGTTTCCAAACTATGTATCTATGTTTCTAGGTTAATGCTAGAAACTATAAATATTAAAAGCCATGATAATTGTAATGTACAGTCTTGCTTTCAGGAGTAGAACCCAGTGATTCACCTCTTACATATGACACCCAGTGCTCATCCTGAAAAATGCTTAATACCTTAATACCTATCACCCATTTAACCCATCCTCCTACCAACCTCCCCTCCAGCAACTCTCAGTTTGTTCTCTAAGAGTCTCTTATGGTTTGCCTCTCTCTGTGTTATCTTATTTTTTCCTTTTCTTCCTCTATGTTCATCTGCTGTGTTTCTTAAATCCCACATATGAGTGAAATCATATGATATTTGTCTTTCTCTGACTGGCTTATTCTGCTTAGCATAACGCTCTCTAGTTCCATCCACATTGTTGCAATTATAAACTCTATTGTTGACTTCCCAATGGAGACTAATAGCTTATGATTAGAACACTATATCAATCCAATCAATCAATCCATAAAATGTCTTTGTAAAACTGAAGTTTGGATTTTAATTAAACCTACCTTTTCCCCCCAAATTTGATATACCTATTCTGGTATATCTGCATGAGTTACACAGCACTCCCTTTCTCCTTTGTTGTAAACTTCAAGAAATTGCTCACTTACGAAACTCAACATTCTATAGAATTTACTGTTATCAGAATGTTGTGGGAAAAAAACCCAAAACTGTATATATAGTCTTCCCGCATGCCATGGTCTTTACAGTTTGTATCCTCTCTGGAGTTCCCTATTTCCTAAGGCTCAATGATTCCCAAACCTCTCCTCCCGAACCTTCTACCTCCTTTGATCTAATCTGCTTATTCAACCCCTTCCTTTCTCATCATTCATGCCCAGTGAAGAGTCACCATCCATAATTACTAGTTCTCTTGCACAGAATATCAAAATGTGGTGATGTCAGTAAAGACTCAGTCTAAGATAATGATTTTTTTAAAGAAAAAGTCAATGTTTTTTATTTTGCTTTTACTTATTTCAAGTCTTTCATATGCTAAATTTCATAGAACCAAAGCCTGCCAGGTTTTATTCTCTATATTCTCCCTTTCTCTCTCATATATATATATATATATATATATATATATATATATACACATATATATATTTCTTAATATATATATGTATATATATATTTCTTAATATATATATATTTCTTAATATATATATGTATATATATATTAAGAAATATGACAATGATGGTATATATATATGTATATGTACATATATGGGAGAGATATATATATACACAAATACATATATCATCATGATATTTCTTAATTTAAGCTAACATACAAAATGAATTCTCTTTCTTTACACCACTGTCTATATTATGCATATGGTACAAATCATTTACAAAAGGGATCCTTTGCAAAGGGACTGATCGAGCCTTTTTTTTTTTTTCTCACAGACTCTGGCAAGTCTGGGTTACAGGTTATATAAAATACAAGAATAGGATGTAGAAATAAAAGAATTAGGATGCCGGATTATTACCTGCCATGTGGAGAAGAATGTGCTTCACTGGACAGAGGGAAACTACCTAGTGCATATGCCTGGTGTGAAGCAGTATTATTTACAAGTGCAGAACAATCTGAAAATATCATTATGGAAGGAATGCACCCCATGCTTGCTGTAAGGGAGGCAGGGCCTTGATTCTCTTCTTCGCCTTGAAGTCAATCAGTCCAACATCTGCTATTCCCCATCTACAGGGATGGGGATTACAAATGTGATTAAAAAATTATTTTTTTTGGATGTCTGACAGAATAGTTCCTACTGAGAAGGCAGGCATGGTAGAAAGAAATGTAGTTTAAGACACATTATATTACTGGGAAAGAAGCATACAAAGAAGACTCTTGAATTATTTTCGAATCATGAACAAACTTGAAACCTGAGTTACTGTGAACTGAAAAACTTTGTGGTGATGACAATTTGGGCTAACAGCTAAGAAGGCCACAAGGTAATCAGATTCTCATGATTTTTCTCACCACTACTGAGTTAGTAAATGCTCGTAATCTCCCAAGAGACACTGTTCTTGGGACATTTCCAAAATAAAGAAGTTCGAATAAGTATCTAAGATCATGCATGCTTATTTATGCTAAGCGTCAGAACCATTTGTGGTTCATCCATTCTAAGTTATTATTACTAAATATTACTCATGCTGTGAAGCTCCCTAGCACTAAGGGTCTCACACTTTATTTCAAGCCCCAGAGTCTTAAATCAAATCCAGGATTTAGTGTATGTCTGGCCCCTCCATAAAAGAGGCTCTGCTATCCAAGCCCTAGCCTACTCCTGGGAAAGGTGTAAGTTAAAAAAAATGCCAGAATTTTTTTTCATATAAATGAATGGCAAACAAAGCTGCCAAAAGATCTTCAAGTATTTTTAATATACAACATACAAACACATAAAAATAGGCCCACAGCATCACATCGTATCAGCTGTAATATCCTAACACTACGGTTAAACTTTTGTATTCAGGAGCAATCTCTATTTCATGCTGTATACCTTCTATTTGACTCACATCATAGTAAAGAAATTAATCCAAATATTTCCTAAGTCCACCTAACCATTTAATCTGGACATCCACAAAATTTTAACTATTCCTAAAAGATTTCAACATTTTCCTTCCTAAGACATTTAGGTCTCAGTACTAGCAAATTAGTAAAATAACTAGTTTTACGCAGATTCAGACCAGCATCATGTGTCCAAGGAGAAACATTTAGTCGTGTTCTTCAATTACTTTTTTGTTTTTTTAATCTTTTTTTTATTTGTTCATATTTTCCTTGACATACGTGAACATGGTAGGAACAGCTATTTTTAACATCTTGTCTGTTTATTCTATCACCCTTCCATTTCTGGAACCAGTTTTACCAACTTATTTTCCCCTTGGTTTTGATGCTGGACATTATGAATTTTATGCTGTTAGATGTTGAAGTTTCTTGTCTTTCTTTGGAAAAAAAAAAAAACTTTGGTAGTATGTTAAGTTACTTTTTGTCTTAGCTTGAGTTGTTATAATAAAATCCATAAACTAGTGATTTATCAACAAAAGAAATTTATTTCTTATAGTTCTGGAAGCTGGGAAGTCCAGAAGCAAGGCACCAGCTGATTTGGTGCCTGGTGAGAGCTCTTTTCTGGTTGTAGCCAGCCATTTTCTTGCTGTGTCCTCGCACGTGGAAGGAGTACCAATAGATCTGTATCTCTTCTAATAAGAGCACTAATCCCATTCATGAAGGCTCCACCCTAAAGACCTAATCATTTCCCCAAAGCCCCACTCTACCTACCATCACAACATGATGGTATTAGATGCGGATTAGATTTCAACATACAAATTCTAATGGAACACAAACATTCAGTTCATAACCCTTGTGTTCAGTATGTTGTATTCAACCCTATTTTTAAGCTTTATTAGCCAAGCCTAGTATATCTCTATCCTAGGGATAGCTGAGCCCCACTACTAGGGTGTGGCCATTCTAAAATCTCCACTAAGTATTCTGAGTGATCAGTGATGATTCTCCACTTGGACTGGTCATAATTTAATGCTTCATTAGCCTGTGTGAACTGGGAAGCATTTAGCTCCCACATGTCTGGTCATTCTCGCACAGCATCAAATCTGTTCCTATTATTTCATTACAGTTGGAAAAACAATTTCTTTAATTTGTAAAATACAATTTGGAATTTTCCTGAACCTTGTGTTTAACCTTAAATGAAATTTTTCTTCCTATTTACAAATATATTTTTAATTTCCCAGAACATGTCTTTGTCTTATGTCTTTCATAGCAGCATGCTACTGATTTAGCAAGGATAAAACATCCTCTGAATCTCTTTTGAGGATATTCATTAGGGTTTTTTAAAAGTATCTTCTAGTGGTTTGATCACGTTTTGTCTCTGTAGCTGGTTACTGTGTGTGTTTATCATGCTATTTTTCCCTTGTTCTGCTGGCATTCCTAAATATTTGTCCATTATAATTAAGAAGAATTTGGTTGATTTATTGTGGTGATGTGGTTTCAATGCCCTCAGTCCTCACTTTCAGATTCAGGGATATAAAGAAAATCATGCCTCCTCAGAAAAAGCCAAAAGAAATTTCCAGCTCTAACCAATATGGTTAGAATATGGTTCTACATCTTTAGCCCAGAAGCAAACAAGACTGTAGAGGTGGAAAAGACTTAAAAGTATAGCAGGGAGAGGGTTTGGCTAGAGTCAGCTGACCCAGCTATATATATCTACATATATATGAATGATATGTAATTTTTTATAAAATGTATAATCTTTATAATAATATACATACATATAAATATATATAGATACATAGATATATACTATATAGCTATTCTTCACACCTAGAAACACAGGAAAATAGGTTTGGAGCTTAGCAAGACTTTTTTTGAACAGTGAAGCTATTTTCTAAGAATTTTCTAGGCTGTGATTATCTCTATTCAAGTTGTCACTTACTGAAGCTTTATCTCTTCTCTGCTAGTGGTCCCCACCTTTCTTTCTCTGCATTACACTAGATGCATTCTCTTTAATACATACTTGCGGTGATTTCAGTTGGGAGCAAGGAAAGTTAGTTGTTTAGGATCAATCTACCATCTTTAATCTGGTGCCCAAACTTTCCATTTTTAGTTAGTTTTGTTTTATTTTTTTTTTACATTACACCAGTTATTATTTTTTTAAGGTTTTTGTATGGAACTTTATTTTGTTTTCTTTTTTTAAGTTTTTATTTTAATTCCAGTTAGTTAACATACAATGTTATTGTAGTTTCAGGTGCAGAATATAGTAATTCAACAATTCCATACATCAGCTGGTGCTCACTGAGACAAGTACATTCCTTAATCCTCAGCACCTAACCCAAATCCTTATCCCCTCCCACTCTGGTAACCCTCAGTTCATCCTCTATAATTTAGAGTCCGTTTCTTGATTTCTCTATTTTTTTTTTTACCCCTTTTGCTTGTTTCTTAAACTACACATGAGTGAAATCATATGGTATCTTTCTCTGACTGACTTATTTTGCTTAGCATTATACTGTCAAGTTCCATCCATGTCATTCTTTTTTATGGCTGAATAATAGTCCATTATATGTGTTTATATGTATCTTTATCATATATATATATATATATATATATATATCTTTATCATATGTCACATATATATGTATTATATGTGTTTATATACATCTTTATCCATTCATCATTGATGGACACTTCCATATCTTGGCTGCTTCTATATTTTGGCTATTGTAAATAATACTTCTATAAACATAGGGGTGCATGTGCCCCCTTCAAATTAGTGTTTTTGTATTCTTTGGGTAAATACCCAGTAGTATGATTGCTGGATGGTAATGTAGTTCTATTTTTAACTTTTTAAGGAACCTCTATATGGTTTTTCACAGTGGCTGCATCAGTTAGCATTCCCATCAGCAATGAATGAGTGTTTCATTGTCTCCACATCATCACCAACACCTATAGTTTCTTGTGTTGTTAATTTTAGCCATTCTGACATGTGTGAGGTGACATCTCATTATAGTTTTGATCTGCATGTCCCTCATGGTCATAATTAGATTTTTAAAAACATAAAGAAAGGAGATTGTTCTCCCAGTGTTTTCTGGTATATGCCTGCCACTAATTTCTTATTATGCCATAAGCAGCTTCTATTTGGATAACATTTATATTCCATGCTGTATGGGTGAGTTTTTCTTTGTGTTTGATTAAATACCATAATAATTCCCATAGTGGGTGTGAACTAAAAATAATTTCCTATTCGATCAACATGGATATCTTTCTGCAAAACTTTATTAAATGTTCCCTTTGGCTGTAGATTTTGAACTCTAAGGTTTAAACATTCTGTGTCATTTTTAGTGCAGGATATATTTAATGCTTTTACATCACTTAAAGTGATTTTCCTACTGATTGGTGTGGTTTATAATTTCCAGAATGTGAAAAGTTAAAAAAAATATTTAAAAGGTGAACAGTGGTTAAGAAGCTAAGCATTCCAATTTATGAAACCAAGAGATTATATGGTAGCCTCCTTAAAGCGGCTTACAACACAAATTATTTTGGCCAGGTAAAGTTTTTAACTTTTATGCTGAAAAATATTCACTTTTTTCCTTCAAGTTAAGTAATTTCAGATTAAACAAATTATAAGATAAAAGCATGACATTTTTTAATAGTACCTATTAATTTAATCTGCTATTTATGTCACCTATAAGAACTTTTTCTTTGGAATCACAAAGGAAGAAATCCTATATTAGGTAAGTGGAACATATGGTCAAATGATAGTGTATTAAAGGTTCTCTCCTTTCCCAGAACAGCCAAAATAAATTATTTATTGTTAATAACATGTATACAGAAAACATATATGATCATAAAACATAAAAAAATAAAGGATCAAATTTGTCTTAATCCAAACATGCAACCACAGATTATATTAAATAAAACTCTTTAGAATTGACTATTATTGAAAGGAATTACTATCATTGAAATCTCTGACATAAAGTTTCTTATATCTAAGAAATAACATAAAATTTACTTTGTCAGTTACATAAAATACACTTGGACAAAAATCTTAAACAATAACCACTATGAATAACCAAGTTTAAGGAAATACACTAAGTCTAACTTAACATGTTTCTTTCAGACGGAACCTTTATTTCCTTTAAGTCTAGTGGGCAAATGACTGAAAGCAATAACTACAGGAATCGATTATCCCCTTGACAAATGTTCACGCAGTTAGTAACAACTATTGTCCATTTACAATTCTCATGAATAGCTCACCTACTTCTAGGGTAAAACTCATGGAGATGGCTGCAGACTGCACTGCTAATACATTGTATTATTCTTTGACACAGTGCCAACTTTCACTGCAAGATGAATGTGATAATTCCAAATATTCCTTCATGTTCTATCCTTTATAAGATTTCACAAATAGGGTAAACATTTCCTAACGCAACCATTCATGAATTTTAATTTCACATTTATTTGATAAGGGGTCATTTAAAATTCGGTTGATTACTTAATGTTTGATAAATGAACAATAAATGATTATTAAATGATCCATTCATTTATTAATATTGTCTTGAAAAGCAATACAGTTGTCTCTATTCCAAAAGAAATGGCTATTAAAAAAAACTTCAGTAAAAAATATTCTCTTTGTTCTTTATAAAATGAAATTTAATAAAAATAAAACAATTGAACAGCAACATAAATTGCTATTGTTAATACCATTGGCTTAATACATTTTATTAAAATTAATGTTCTGTAACAGTGACCCAAGAGTTACTTTCCAATGTGTCCTATTAATTTTCCCAATTACAGCATTATTGATTGTATCTTAGATCAGTTTCTCCTAAATAAATTATGTCGCCAAGGGGTGCCTGGGTGGCTCAGGTGGTTAAGTGTCTGATCCTTGGTTTCAGCTCAGGTCATGATCTCATGACTTGTGAGTTCGAGCCCTGCATTGGGGCTCTGTGCCGACAGCATGGAGCCTGCTTGACATTCTCTCTCTCCCTCTCTCTATGCCCCTCGCCCCCCTCAAAAATAAATAAAGTTAAAAAAATTAAAAATAAATAAAATAAAATATGTTGATTTTTCTCTTACCATTGATTAGACTCAGGTCTAATGTTTAATGTTTAAAGTTTTAATGCTTAATGTTTAAAATAAGTTTTATTTCAGTATGTGTACTATTTAATCTTCTCATTAAAATATAAATGCTTTAATGTCCATTAGTATTATTAAAATTAAGCTGTTTTGTGGTTCTTGATAGAAACAATGGTTTATATTTGCAAGTGGATAATTCTGAGCTTTCACTTTGAGTATAGTCCAAACACATTATTACATTAATCATGATTTCCTAAAATGTATACAAATTCTTATATTATGAAATAACTGGGGCTTAGGCTAAGTACCTTAATACAATTGCTCTTTGAAATATTCTTAATATGGGTACATTTATATCAGACACATGCCTTCAGATGCAACTTCTTTCTTGGTGTTTTAAAGGAAACCATCCCCTTGGGGCTCAGTTGGTTAAGCATCTGACTCTTGATTTCATGGTTCTTAAGTTCAAACTCTCCACCAGGCTCTGTGCTGGCAGTGCGAAGCCTGCTTGGGGTTCTCTCTTTCTTTCTCTCTCTCTCTCCCCCTCTCTGTGCCCCTCCCTCACTCATGTGGTCTCTCTCTCTCTCTCTCTCTCTCTCTCAAAATAAATAAACTTTATAAAAAGTAATAAAATAAGTAAAATAAATAAAGGATACCACCCCCCACCTTCCATGATTATTCCTACAGATTTTTCTGCCCATACCCAGGTATCGAATAGGCATTGCTCGACTTTGGCAATAGGCTCTCATTTCTTCTTGTTAAGAATAATTCACCAAATTTATTTAGTAGCTAAGATTTCTGACTGAATCTGGGCTTTGGTGTTATCCTTTATTTCATTAAAACATGTTTTTCAGAATCCATTAGCAGAGGCTCTGAGACACACATCAAAGTCATAAGCACACATCTATAGTTCATATTTTCAGAGTGAGTACTCAACACTCATATATACTCTATAATATCCCCTAGGCAAGGCAAATAGCTTTATGGCAGCTACAATGTGAATATTTTCTCTGATTACATAATCGTTTAATTTTGAATCTAAGAAAGCACATCTAAATTACCCAAGCATAAAGGTTAAAGTTATGAGCCTATTATATGCTAAAACCTCTGAAGTCTGGGAAAAAAGTACTTCAGAAACCAGAAGTTTCAGCAGTGGTGCAAAGAAATGGTCAGCGTTGGAGGGGAGGATGAAGGTTTTGGCAGCAACAGATTACTCTGAGCATCCACCAGTAGGTGAACTCAGTTGAGATTATCTGCTAACCACAAATTTAAATGTACAGTTTTTCAGTTAACACTTTTTATTCATTTATGGATATATCCTAGTCTTCTCAAGCTGCCATGACAAAATACCATCGACTGGATGGCTTAAAAAAACAGAAATTCATTTTATCATATTTCTAGAATTTAAACATTTGAGATCAGGTGCCAGCAAAGTTGGGTTCTGGTGAGAGAGCACTCTTCCTTAGATGGCCACCTTTTCCCTCTGCTCACATGGTCTTTCCTCTGTGCATACTCATGGAGAGGAGACATGCTCTCTGGTTTCTCTTCTTATAAGGGCACTAGTTCTTTCTTGAGATTTCCACCCTCCTAACCTTATGTAATCCTAATGACCTCCTAGTGACCTCACCTCCAAATACCATATTGGAAGATAGGGTTTCAACATATGAATTTTGGGGCACACAAACATGGTCTACAATGCAACATTAATGTGCGCGGAAAATGAATCATCAGATAAAAATATAACTATATTTATAATACAATTATATGTATATATATTTGCTAAACAATTATAATGTTTACACCAAAACATAATTTTTGTTTAGTTTTTAGTTATATAGTTTTGCCATTTTATTGTCCTTTATCATTATTTTATTGAGTCAATTTACGTACCCAGATATTAGTTCAAGATCAGAACATTATCATAGGATACATTTCATAAGGTTAACTTATTACACAGATTATCTCTAACCAGAAAACATGTCTCCACATAGTGGCAGCCAATAAAATCGATATAATTAAAACAAAAACTGAGCCACTCTCCCAAGTAAGCAGTAAAAGTTAATGCTTACAAATCACAAGAAGAGCAATGGTTTCTATTTTTCCCAGATCAAATAAAGTACTCCCTTCACAACATTTACAAGACTCCAGGGCCTAAAGTTTAGGCACAGATAAAGTACTCCAAAGAAAATGGGCCACAGAAGATTAAAAAGTATAATCAATAGTAAATCCCCAGGCTGTAGAGTCATACATTTCCGGTATTCCTGTATAATCCCAGAAGATTACAGTTATTAAAGATAATAATTTTGTACTTGACACATTTGTTTTCCACTTAAAAACATCCTGGGCTAGTGTTATTATTATTACTAATACTGTGACCACTCTGACTGCTACTACCGTTATAAAGAATACATCATATATGTTTTCTGGTATAAAGAACTGTACACTACTCAGTCTTTTTAGAGAGATGAACTGCCTTCAGCCATGACTGAGTTACAATGACTGACATCTGCAATCCACTTAGAAGAAGTTATTAGTAGCTCAAACTCTTGATCTGATTTTTGCAGTCACAAAACAAAATGGCCTTCTTTCTCCAAGTTCCCATAAATGAAATATCTGGACATAGCTATAATGTTTCCTACTAGATAAGTTTGTTCTTTGGGTATTCTGAGTAGTTTATGTGCAAAATATGAAGCTAAATATAGCTGCTAAGGCCTTCTGTCCTGCTTTCTGTAAGTTTTCTGCCTTCTCAACACAGACTCTACATGACAGAATCTGAAGAACACAGCTTACATTCCACGTTAAGCAGTTGGTGCTTTTTTAAATTTTTTAAATGGTTATTTGTTTGTTTGTTTGTTTGTTTTTGAGAGGAGGAGAGAGGGGCAGAGAGAGAATCCCAAGCAGGCTCTCCGCTGACAGCGCAAAGCCCAACACAGGGCTTGAGATCATGAACTGTGAGATCACGACCATAGCTGAAATCAGGAGTCAGATGCTTCACTGACTGAACCACCCAGGCACCCCAATATGTTAAACAGTTGTATGAAGAAATCAAGCCCTAAGAAAATCTTGCAATAGTCTTACAGGAAAGCTAAGCACATTTGCCATCAGATTTCTTTTGGTGATACATGACTATGCCTGCATTATCAAATTATAGAAATTAGAAAGGATCACTTAATAGACCACCAATTCATATCCATAGAGACACTGAGAGAGAAAAATTCAGTCTCTACGTTTTATTTACTGTTTTCAATTGTCTAAGAGAATTGGCCCTTAACTATGTCCACTGAGAAACTGTCTTCATAGCTGGTGCTCCTTAATATTGGGATATTATCATTTTCTTATCAGGAGTTCAGTCAGCACTGTATTACTTTTGGCCAATGATTACAGAGTAAGGGTTACTTATAAAACAACATCAAAATCAATTGTTAAGGAGAAAGTATAGGCAGGTGAGAAATTTTTCATTAAAGATAATATACTAATTTCATTTTCCTTACAATTATAACACAATGTCAACATAACTTTCTAGCAGTGTCTCTAACTTTACCTCTGATTGCTGCAATGGCCAGTGAAAATAGTTTTTAGGAGTTTTTTAATGGTTTCTTTTTTAGAAAAACAGAGAGAGAGAGTGTGTGTGCACAAGCCGGAAAGGGGCAGAGAGAGAGAGAGAATCCTAAGCAGGCTCTGCAATGTCAGCACAGAGCCAAACATGGGGCTCTAACCCACGAACCATGAGATCCTGACCTAAGCCAACCAAGAGCCGGCCATTCAACAGACTGAGCCACCCAGGCACCCCCACAAATTAATTATTTATTACGGACTTTGGATAGTTATCCTTTATAGATCTTGCTTCAGAGCATAAAAAAGGAGTGTAGAATCGCATCAAATTTTGGCTTAGCCTCAGAAAGACATGAATTCAAATCCCACTTCTGCGTCTTACTAGCTGTGCCATCTTGAGAATGTGCTTGTATCTTTTTTGCCTTCTTTGCGAACTGGAACAATTGTATATTTCTTGTAAATTTATAAGAATTCAGTAAGATAATGTAGGCAATGCACTTAGCACAGCATTTGATAAATTATAACTACTAACATGTTACCATCATCACCACTTAATTTGTGAAATAATTCCAGTATATGAGACAGTTATGAAATAATGTGGATTCTCTTCCAGGCCCATGGCTTTTTAGGACCAATAGATTTTCATTATTATCTGCTTATGAATACTTTGAGAATAGATATTCCTAAAGATTCAACTGAGCTTAGGAAAGTAAGGAATTATGATCAAATAATTTGATCAAAATCCTACCAAAATATCAAATTTTATCAAAATAGTTCAAACAAAAGTCTACTTTTAATAATTATAATACCCACAATCAACCACATGATCTTGCTTAGTATCTGTATATGTATTATGTTCAAATTCTAGTCATGAAAAAGTGTCAACATATGTGACATTTACAGAGGTTCTTTCAGCTTTTGCTTAAACTGAACTTTACCTAGTGTGTTTACCTTTTAGGATAGAAGATACAAGGACAAAGATGGTGACAGTCACATGAGTGGACCAGTAACAGTGACCAGAAATGTGATAAAGATAACAGATCCTGCTGTCTGTGACTGTGTCTACTCACTGTCTTACAAAAAATTAAGGGGTGCCTGGTGGCTCATTCGGTTAAGTATCCGATTCTTGGGTTCAGCTCAGGTCATGATCTCATGGTTCATGGGTTTGAGCCCTGTTTCAGGTTACGTGCTGACAGTGTGGAGCCGGCTTAGAATTTTCTCTCTGTCCCTCTCTGCTCCTCCCCTGTTCTCTCTCTCCCTCCCTTCCTCTTTCTCTCCCTCTGTCTCCCTCTCTCTCTCTCTCTCTCAAAAAAAATAAACTGTAAAAAAAATTGAAAAAATTAAAACACTCTCTACCCTTTAATTCTAACGTTCAAGATTATGTTAGAAAAAAGAACAGTCCTGACCCTGTGTGTATTTTGTCATTTTGTTTTTCTTTGCTTTTCACTCATTTTCTCAGGTAGTTTTTGCTGCCAAATGTGTTTTGTGAATACCTCTGTCTTGAGAGATTACAATAGCTGAATTTTCAGAAAACGCTGTAATCACTTGTGTGCCACCTCCCCCATATCCTATCTCCCCTCTGCATGTTTGATCTACATCTTTACGTTACCGGAAACAGCCAATCCTTGACATGCCAGTTCTTCATGGAGAATACATTGTCTTCTCATATTCTGTGTTTTATAAGGTATATATATCTATAATATCTATTATATATTATACATATATATATATGTATATATATATACATATCTGCCATTATATGTGTATACATTTTGTTATATATTATACAGTATATGATATATATGTAACAGAGTATAATGAATACATATAATAGAATGACATAAAGAAAAACATACACAACTCATGCACCCAACTACCTAGTTTTAATAGATATTAACATTATTTCATTTTTTTCTTCTTTCTTTTCTTTTCTTTTTTCCCCTGTCTTTCTCAACTCCCTCCTTTCTTCTTTCCTTCCTTCCATTTTTAGAAATGAAACATATCAGATACAATGAACTCTCTTGTTCTACACCCTTCTCTCAGATCTCCTTCTTCCTTCCTGTAAGAAATATCCTGAGATTGATATTACCACATTTATGTCTATTTTTACCCTGTTACTATGCATAAATTTCTTTTGTATCCTTTAAACCTCTATACAAATGGTATAGGGACACCTGGGTGGCTCAGTTGGTTAAGCGTAAAGCTCTTGGTTTCAGCTAAGGTCATGATCTCCTGGTTCATGAGATCAAGCCCCACATTGGGCTCTGAGCTGACAGTATGGACCCTGCTTGGGATTTTCTTCTCCCTCTCCCTCTCTCTGCCCCTCCCCTTCATCCGTTCTGTCTCTCTCTCTCAAACAAATAAACATTTTAAGGAAAAAAAAATAAATGATATAATCCCACAATTTACCATTTTTACAAAATAGCATATTTTAGATGTATTTTTGTTGATATTTTATACTAATAATTCTTCAATAAATATGTTTGTATATGTTTCCCTGTGTACTTGCTTAAAAGACTTCTAGGGTTCATATTCTAAAGTGGAATACTTGGATTTGAAATGTGTGCATAGCTTGAATGACATTAGAGAGTCTAGAATTTTTGCACCAATTTATACTCGTAATATCAGATTAAAGGACCTCTAGTGTCTCTACAACCACTTCAATATTTGGTTTTGTCTCACTTTTGTACTTTTATCAATCTGATGATGTATACTGATATCTCACGATTGCTCAAAACATGTTTTATTCCAACACTGTTCCTGCCTCCAATACCACTATTTAGTTTTTGTAGGGATCACATTAAGTTCCTAAACTGTCACATCTAAAGGATACTTTTCAATCCTCGGCTTTCTCAGTAGAATTTGAGACATCTAACCACTTCTTTCCTCAATATTGAGTCATTTATGTTTATTAAATAACTTAATAAATTAATACACACTGCTTAGTATTTGATAAAAGAAGCAATTTCTCAATCAAAAAAGCAAAATAACTTTTTTACTTTCTTGGAAACTCAAGTAAAAAATTTATTTTATAAGGTATTAGTTGGATGCCTACTAAGTTCCAGTACATACACCAGACATAAAATATTCAGAGACTATCTTAGCCTTTCAGTATGGAATAGAGCTTACAGTAATGTGTACCTTAATAGATATATGCTTAATAAATAATAAACTTGATTGATTTTTCTTACAGTACCTGTTATATTGCAAAAGTTGCATATGTTTGAAAACTTCTTTACTGTCTGACTCCTCCTGTAGAAAGTGTGTACCAAAGGGCATGGACCTTATCTTCATTACTTTATATTCCAATAGCATAGAGTACTGCTTGCTTAACACCTGATCTATATTACAAAGTCAATGAATAATTCTTGCACATATGAATAAATCTGAAAGTAAGAAAATAACTTCGATAAAACTTTTGTTCTAATGAAGGTTCAAATGAAATTTACTATTTGTTATTCTTTATCAAATACCCTTCATTAATGACGAAAATGATGGTCTGAAGCATAAAACCATGTGGAGGAGAATGAGTAATGATCAATATCATCAAAACACAGGCATTTTTCTGAGGATGAGCGGGAAAAAAAAGAATGTGGGTAAAACTCTATACCTTTTCATTTGGTTGGACAAATACAGAGATATGTATAGGAGTGTTGAGCCTTCCCTGGGCTGACCTCACAGGAGTGGATCCTAATGCTGTCCTTTGCAGACTGGTTTCCAACCTCCTCTACCCCACAGATGGTAAAATTTCTGAGTTATCAGCAAAAAGTGTCCTTGGCACACAGAACATTCTTCTAAATGGTACATCGATGCCTAAAATGTAGCAATTCAAACATCGCTGCTTTGACTTAAACCAAATTACTTCCTTGCTTCTATTAAAGTGAGAAGTGTTATTGAAAATATAACTTTTTAAATTTTACTCTTTCAAATACAAGCCATATCCCCTCCTTATAGGCACACAACTCTCATAGGTGCTCAATAAATGTCTTTGGCATTAACGATGTATGATATCTCAGGATGCTGTTCAAAGGGATTTTTGGATAAGAAGAGGAGTATAAAATCTTTAGGCTTCCAAAATTTGCAAAGATGTATGAACCGATGGGGATGACAATAAAAGGAAATTCTACTTGCCAGATACTTTGATAATTGGCCTTGCCTACTTTGGAATGATCCAGAATGTTTTATAGTAATAATCCTTGAGCTACTGGTATTGATATCTAATATATCAGTTTCACCAGGTGGAAAATGCTTTAAAAGAAAAACTGTAACACTAGAAACCACACTGAAACTATGATTTTGTTTGTTTATTTTGCTAAAAATCATAAAAACCTGTAAATCAAAGCTACTTCCCACCCCTGAGCCCTAGTCACTTTGTCACCACAAACTCCTCCTTGCATTTACAAGCCCCAGAGACATCCACTTCTGAGCTCTCAGAACATTCAAAAGGAATCCAGGTAATCTGGTCTTTAATAAGAACAGACCACCTAAAGTCTGCAGACGTGACAGTAATTCATTTTCAGGACAAACCACCCTTATTCCTGACATGGAGAGCCATTCTCCACCAAGTCTCAGGGGCAAGATTATAACCTTGTGCGCACTAAGTGGCCGTTTATTACTGGACTGTCTATGCCAACAGATGAGTTATTATTATGCTGCCAAGTCCACTTCCAGTCTTGAGGCACCAAAAAACAAAACAAAACAAAACAAAAAAACAAAAATAAAAACAGAACAAAAAAAACACAAAATAAAAAGCCTTAAAACAAACTTAACACAACAGAACGGAGATCCAAAGGGAAAAATGTTTTTGAAAAGTTTATGGGAAAAAGTCTACAGGAAACAAGTTAGCTAAATCTCTGCAATCGTCACACATTCTCTAGACACATCTATTCACCTAAAAGTGTATAATCATGTAAAGACTTACTGAATGAGTATCTTTCTTGAAAATTTGAAATTCTGTAAGAGAGGCACTGATCTTTAATACCTGTATCCTGCCTGGCTCCTAGAGATATTTGGTTTGTTAAGATGGAAACCTGTACATTGCTACAAGCGCATCAAAAGAAAGGTGTTAGACAAGTGTGAGGCATGAAAGCCACTATCTTTAAGTGAGATGCTGTCCCCTGCATTGCACTGTGTGATGACTGCAAACACCATTTTCTGAAAACTTTCATTAACATCTCCCAGGGCACTCATGAGTATGAAGGATGGATGCACAGGGTCTATCTCCTAGCTAAAAATGTGACATGCAGACAGTCATAGAATAAGAACCCGAACACCAACAACAAAAAGGAAACATTTGATGGATCAGAAAGTTTTTGTTTGTTTCTGATTGCTTATTTGTTTCTGTTTTTAGCGGATACAGAGAAGGGGTAATTTCTCCCCCTGTGAGTGAGATACCAGAAAGAGGAGGCCAGCAAATTCCACATCCAGAAAAGGCAAGGATAATAAAAGTTGTTGACTACTCCACCGTCAATACAAACTAGCCTGAGGGAAATGTTCAGATTTCCAGACCAATTAATAATAGCAGATGCATTCCTCATGTTTGAGGAAAAGACATTTGTATTTTAAGATATGGATATGTTTTTGGAGAAATTTCAGGTATAGCAATGGAAATGATAGGTTCCCATTTTGATTTAAAACTGTTAAAAACATCTTGTCTCTGAGAACAGTTGTTAATATAGCCAAAAAAGGAGAAACTGGAAAGGGACTGGATATGTTGGCTAAATGGAATAGTATGTTTGGGGGATGGGCAGAACTAGGGACAGAGGGGTGTAGAAGAGGGTAACTAGTCCCAGTGACATGGGACACAAGATGAAATTAGAAGTCATCTACTTCCCCAATTTACAAGAGGATTTTTTTTTCCTTGAAAACAAAGGGAAATAAAACATTTAACATGCATCTAATATAGTAACTTCAGTTCTGTAATAAAATGAGAGATTTTATATTTATTTATTAAATAGGAAAATGACAATGTGGAAAAATACTTTGATAAGGGAGGCCCTTGGGGGAAGTGTGTGGATGAAACAACAAATGGCTCTAGACTTAGTTTCCCTATTAAGGGAAAAAAAATATGGGCACTAAATTAAATTTGAATTTCAAATAAATATGTATTATTAACATGATTATGCCCCATTCAATACTTTGGACATACTTTAACCAAAAAATTACTTGTTGTTTATTTGAAATTCAAATTTGACTCGGCATCCTGTACTTATCCAGCAACCTACCTGAATTAGAATTTGGGTAGAAAGCAGACATGAGTGTTGGTGAAGAAAAGAAAAGAGAGAACAGACAAAATGGCAGAATGCAATATCCACCCAGTGGATACAGAACACTGTACAGTTTTAAACTAAGTGTTATATGGCACTATAATACACCCCTCCTCCATTAGAGTCCCATACCCCACTGAACATCCACTAAAGAAAGCTTGAGTAGGACTTGGATGGGGTGAAGGGTTTAACACACAGGAAATTATGGGGGGAAAAAAAGAAAAGTAAAGACTAGTTTAAGGTAATAATTTACAAAATCATGCTCGCTCCTCATCTCAGCATGGCTAAAATTAGGGGTGCAACCATCACCAGGACCTTATTTCTCCATTACTTCAGAACTTGCTGCTTTCTCAAGGTGGCAAAATGGCTGGGGCATCTCCCATCTTCCATTTTTCATGTTTCAACAGAGTAGGAAGGCTTATCTATTCTTCTGCAACAGCTCTGGAGAAGTTTCAATAAATTGCTTTGGTGTTATTTGAATTATATTCTTATTATCCCTAAATTCAGTAAAATGACCAGGGACAAAATGTTCTGACTGGCCAGACCGGAGCTGTATACCCATAGATGAAGTCATCTCACACTGAAATAACTGACAAAAGATAATGAATTTTGAGAAGAAATTGGGCAAATGTTTCCAAAAGAAGAGTTACCAATGCCAAAAACAAACAAGCAAGCAAGCAAACAGCAATTATCCACTATAAGGCTTAAGCAGTCCATTTGATTTAGATTCTAAAAGCAGGGTAGTAGTGACTAACATGCAGGTTATGCAAATTTTTCTCCACTTTCTTCATAATAAGAGTCTGAACTTAAGCAGCTTATCTTATAATCCCTTTTATCTTGCTATAAAACCTGTCCCATGCAAGTGCTTAATAAAAGAGGAATGAATAAATGAATGAACAAATAAATGAATAAAAGCAAATGCCATGTTTTAGACATGCAGATTTAAAAAGTTTCTATACAAAGTATTAAAAGAACTGAACCAACAGAACCAACTTTAGGCTTTAAACAGATTTTATGTTTAAGTTAATCATGTATGTGAGATGGCAAATAAATCAGGGAAAAATGTGAACGTTAAAACTTGTATCTCTAGAAAAATTTCAGTTGGGAGACCACTACCACTTAATTGTTGAAGTGACTTTAAACTAGTTACTCATCCATGGAACAGGAAGAAAACTACTTGGCAAGATTGTCATGATGAGACCATTAAACTACGTACATGCAAATGCGGACCAGTTTATAAACTCCAAGTGCATTGGGAACACCATGGAATATCTGGGAACTAGCCCAATACCAAACACATTGGAGACACTTGATAAGTGTCTCCTTAATAGAAATATGAGTGCATAACATTAAAGAAAGTTATTCTGTAGAGTGTGAGTGTGAGTGTGTGTGTGAGTGTGTGTGTGTGTGTGTGTGTGTGTGTGTGTGTGTGTAAGAGGGGCAGTGGAGTAAGGAGAGAGAATTATACAGGGGCATAATATACAGTAGTAAAAATTTACTGTCTTTTCATATTCAAACATTTTTCAAACTTCATTCTGATTCTGTAAATAAGCATATGTCAGATATGTCAGGAATACATAAAATTTCAGTATGTATTTAAAATTTCTATTTTTTTCACCATTAGCTGTTTCTCATTAGATCCAGCAATTGAAATACATTTTGCTTGTGCTGCAGTTTTCTATCACAGATATGTAATAAGAATGACAAAGAAATGGGAAACTAAAATCATAACTTTCTCTTCCCACCCCCATTCCTTTCTCTCCTCCTTTAAGGAAGATCTCTAACAATTCTGTGTCCCTGTTATACAATTCCTCAGAGAAAAAAAAACTTACTTATCTTTACAATATTTGGTAACATAAAAGGGAATATTTTTAATGGCCAGAAAATTGTGTTCTCTAATTTAATATGACAGTATTTCTACAGGTTTAATTTCTAAACTTTCTGTGTCAACTGTAATACTCATATCATCTATGAGTTCCAAATGATTACGTAAAACCATGGTATAAAGCCCAGTGAAATTCCAAGTATATCAACATATTTATGTTTGTAAAAAGTTCTCAGATCCTGTGGGTTGAGCTTATTGATGATCAATATGTAATTATGATAATAAATAATGAGACCAGAAGTTTAAAATCACAGGCATGTTCTTGTAGTTAAGATTGTAGAACAAATTTTCTAATATTAGAATGACTGGCATTTGGATGGTTTATCATTTAGCCTATTAGTTTTTACTATACACATATCATTGAACTAAGGATATTAAAATCATATCATATATCTAATTATTGCTGAATCGTAAATGTTGATCATCTCTTTGAGGCATCTGGCATATGCTGGGTTTCTGTTAGATACTTTAACATAAAATCTGCATTGAATTGATTAGAAAAATCAATTTATGCTTATAAAACAGATCAAGCTTGTCCAGACAACTGAAAATTGCCAGCAAATCCAGCACACAGACAATCCTTAATATTTCCAAATATATTCTTCGACACCGTTTTCTACATACAAATTCATGTCCCAAAACATTACTGTGTATTGTGTGTGGGAAGGGAGGCTATAGGGCAGGGGTGTGGAAGATAGAAAGGGCTGTTCAGCAGAGTTGGTATTTGAGGGGCTGAGACCCCATAGAGACCCCACGAGCGAGACATGTGTGGCCAGTGCACACAGAACGATGCATTACGCCGAGTGGGATGAGGCTGCAGAATCTAAGAATATGAATTCTGTCAAGAACAAGAAAGAGCTTGGAAGTTCATTGTGTCACAGAATCTCCAGATAAGATCCCAGCTTGATTTTGGCCTTGTGAGAGACACTGAGGAGAGAACCCAGGTGAGTCTCCAAAATTGTGAAATAACAAAATAAATAAATGTCTATCACTAAGCATCTAGTAATTACTGACACAGCAATAAAAAAAAATAAATAAACAAATGGGACGTTATCAGGCAAAGAAGTGTCGTAATTAGTCTGCATGTTACAATTTTCCCTCTTTGAGAAAAAGAAGAGAAGAGGTGAGGGAAAAGGAGGAGAAGGGAGAAAGAGAGAAAAGAGGGAGAAAAAGAAAGAAATCCTGAATATAGGCAGAAAAAAACCAGAAAGACTAATTGAGAAGCCTTTGCGATAATCTAGGACAAAAAAGAGAGAAGATTAAACAAAGGATAAAGCATGTAGCAATGGAAATTAAAATAAAAATGTCCACGAGGAATGTGCTACTTCGAACAAGGAAATTTCAGGAAGAGTACTAGCAATCAGGGGTACACGGGTTGTGCTGAAAATCTTCCATTCTTTCCAGATCCAAATCCTATCCTTTCTCCCCATTGGCCTGTGTTTTGGGAGGCTCATCTGTATGGACTCCAGGAAGGGATTTTCTGGCCTCAGGTACTGGACTTAACCAAAGGGGAGCACTGGTAAGAGGAGAAGGAGGTGAAGTCAGAGTACTATTTTTGTTTCCTCCCTCAAACATTGTGAACATAATTCAATTAGAAGTCATAACTCCTATTGGGGGGCCACCCCCTGCCCTCCTTCTAGATTTGGTATATGCTCCTTCCATTTCCCCTTTCAGACCTAGGGGTGGGTACTAGGTCTAGGAAACCACACTATCCCAGTTTATGACCACTTCATTTTGAACAGTGCTATTGTAAAAATTAAATCCATGGACATGAGCTTTTACAAGAAGCATGTAAAGAGACAAATACCTATTCTTGGAAAATGTCAACATTTTTTTATATTAAAAATAATATAGCTTGTATTTATTGAGACAGGCACTGTATACACGGTTACACATTTTACAAATGGAGAAACTGAGGCTACAGAGGGGAAAGAGTGTTTTCCCCAATGTCATACTTCTGGAGAGTAATAGAGCGGATAGTCTGGCTCCAGAGGCCTCTCAACTGGATAGATAATCCTGAAAGTGAGACAGAAACAGTAGCCAAAGTGGAAGATGGAATACCACACAATTAGAATAAGAATTTCAAGGATATAAATGGCAACATTGTAGATCACTTCTGAGTAATGAAATATTATGAGCACATGTGATGATATTCTTTTGTTTCCTTTTTTTCTTTTTTTTTTTTTGCCATTAGAAACAATGCTACAACGAATTTCCTACACATACACTTGTCTTTCTAGAAATGAAAGAGCAGGACCAATGAGTATGTCTATTTTAAACTGATAAATAATTCCAGTTTGCTCTCCATAAAAGATAGACATTTATACTCCTACCAACACTATATGAGAGTTCTATGTTCCATCAAATCTTTTTCAATAAGGCTATCAGCTGAGATTTGCCAGCCTAAGAAAACAAATATTATTCTAATTCTGTCTGTATGCATTTGACTACTAGGCATATATAACTATTTAACAATTATGAGTGTGAATCAGACAAAAAAAAATTCACAAGAGAAACTCCATAAAAGATGCCTTTTTAATGTCTGAAAGCCTAAGTCCATGATGTCCATTATCTTATTTTCTTTTTGGGTAATATAACCTAAAATTAACTCATGAAAAACATGCTTATATACTTCATTTACCTTGCTGCATTTCTATTGGCATACAGCAATTTTAAACATCTGACATTTGGGGCGCCTGGGTGGCTCAGTCGGTTGAGCACCCGACTTCGGCTCAGGTCATGATCTCACCGTCCGTGAGTTCCAGCCCCACATCAGGCTCTGTGCTTATGGCTCAGAGCCTGGAGCCTGTTTTTGATTCTGTGTCTCCCTCTCTCTCTGACCCTCCCCCATTCATGCTCTGTCTCTCTCTGTCTCAAAAATAAACGTTAAAAAATTTTTAAAAAAATAAAAAAAATACAATAAACATCTGACATTTGTCATGTAGCCAAGTATATATATTTATCGAGGAAGGTGACAGATGCTGCTGCTCCTGCGCTGGCGATAATGACGATTACAGTGCGGACAACAATGGCAATGGCACTCTTACACCTTGATGAACTCTTTTTTTATGCTTGATTGTTTTATTATATAAAAAAAAAATTGGGGGGGGGGTGCCTGGGTGGCTCAGTTGATTGAGCTTCCAACTTCAGCTCAGGTCATGATCTCACGCCTCATGCTCTGTGCCGACAGCTCGGAGCCTGGCGCCTGTTTTGGATTCTGTGTCTCCCTCTCTCTCTGCTCGTCCTCTGCTCGTGCTCTGTCTCTCTCTCAAAATAAATAAACATTAAATTAAATTTTTTTTTTTTAATTTTTGCATGTAACTGCAGTTAGGAACTGGATTATCATCTATATTTCTAATAGATTATCATCTCTTTTTCTATGATAAGAGTGCAAAAACAAACAGGAATGAACACAGAGTTTAAAACAGGAAAAGCCCAATGCGGGGCTCAAACTCACAAGCCATGAGATCATGACCTGAGCCAAAACAAGCAAAACAAGAGTCAGACACTTAACCAACTGAACCATCCAAGCGCCCCCAAAATAATAACTTTAATTGAAAAACTCTCATCACTTAATCATGTTGTTGTATTATTCAATCAAAAAAGTTCATTTTCCTCCTATGGTATCTAGGACAGTAATATTCATGCAAAAGAGGGAGGCTTAAAGATATACAATGGCACTTGGGGTAACAAAACTTAAGCATTATCTAGTGGCATAGAAATGCCGATGGGTAATCCAGGATAAGATATGTGACAATAGCTCTCTTACAAGGTGCTTTTACATGTAAGAGTTGCTAAGTTTCCTGTCTTATAAATTTGACCTCACTGTTTTGTTGCTTTGCATTTCATGAGGTGGCTCTATCATAAATTGCGTACATTAGAATCTGTATAGCCAGACACTTTTATTGGCAAGTGACAAAAAAATTCACTTAAACTAGTTGAAGCCAAATGGAAACTTATGGGATCAGTCCAAGCAACAGTTCTTGTGAGGTATGGCCTCATACAGAGGTTCAAACAGTCTCTTGACAAGGCAGTCTCTTCACGTCTCACTATGTCCTCCACCCAAGCCTGGCTTCACATTGACCAAGCTCTGTCACGGAACAGATTCAAGCAACAAGTCTGTTCCTTTTATCTATCAATTGAGCAACTCCAGCAAAATGGAACATTCATCTTGAAAGAGTTCCCAGAAAAGCTCCCGAGCTGGCTTTCGTTAGTTTGGTTTCCATCACATGTAACATCCCGAAATGCTGTGGTGTGTTTGGGAGAGTCTCGTGCTCTGATTTGGCAGGCTGGGTTCTCTGCCCACGTGGCTGACCCCATCCTAATCAAGTGCACTTGGACTAGAAGGGAGCTACTAAAAAACTGGCATCCTGAAATATTTTAAGAACAAGCACCTTTGAGCTATTTGTATCTGATCCATAAGAAAGGAACTCAAAGCGCTGAACACTCTTTCGCAAAACCAGCAGTATTTTCATTTTCTTCTCTTGAGGCACAGGTGGCTCATTAGCTTCAGAAAAGCACATTAGTATTTAGTTGTAATTCAATATGAACCTTTCATGGTCAGCCATTATTAAAGGCAAAGCAATTATGGTGAAACACTAATTGTCCCCAAATGGCCTCCATCTCAGGGGTGGACACAAGTAAGAGAGGGCGGTGCGCGCAGTTAGCTAAAGAAAGAGAGCGTGTGTGGCAGGTAAGGTGGCACCTGCACTGAGTTAGGATGCTTACTGGGAAAATAAGTGAAGAAGACTGGATATTTTTATAAAACACAGAGCCAATGGAGACAACTTAATGAATGCGTGGTGAGATAAAACCATAATAAGCACAGGCTGGCAAAAAGCTAATAAAAAGGTAACCCACAGATCACAAAAATGACCAGAGACCAGAGCATATACTAATCAACGTGAATGGGCACACGAGAATGCATGTCCCTAACTGCATCCCTCAGATGCAGGGTTCCACAGGGTGTGGATAGTCCCTTGAGGAAAAAGGCAAAAAAAGATTCAGTGGAGAAATGAGGTTTGAAAAAACTGAGTGAAATGAAGTGAAAAGCGTTTCTTTATTCCATAGCATCTCTAACTAGGTCCGAAGCATTTGTGCCTAACTTCTTGGCTGCTGGCCCAAAGACCCACAGAACAGCTGCTGTTGACACTGGCTGGGCTGAGGTAGGAAGAGGTAGGTATTGGGATTATCTGAGGTCAACCCCTACTAAAACTAAAACTAAGTTGGATATTGCATATTGGGTGCATTTTACTTTTAACAGATCAGGCCATGTGCAGTCAGAACAGTGGATTAGACATGGACATAAACCAGGCTTTGACTTAATAAGCCACGGAGAGGTTTGGGCAAGGCACGGATAGATTCTGAATACTCCCTGAGGACATTCTTCCACGTCATTCTGAGTGATTTTTCCGGATTCTGTCTTTGCTCCAGTCCCTTCTCATGGCCTGATTCATTTTAAGAAGATGTAATCCTTTTTACCAAGGTGATAATAGAGTTAACAACTTATACTTATGGAGTATTGACTACAAGTGCCATTCTAAATTTTCAATGTATTAACTTATTTCATTGTCTAATCATTCTATAAAAGAGGTAGTTTTCTTAGTGTAATGGAGGAAACTAAACTGCAGAGAAATTAAGTAAATTGCATGAGAGGCAGAACTAGACATTAAAAGCTGGCAGGATGGCTCCAAAGTGTATACCCAGCCATGTTGCTTTCTTGTCTCAGTAACATCAGATTTTCCAATATCTGTTTTTCATTAAGAAACAACAATAATGACTCCTGACTAGTCTTAGGAATCCACTATCTTCATATTGCTCAAAGAGCTAAGAAGCTTGTCTTAAAATCCACTGCCTGGAAGGCAGGAAGAGGCTTGTGTCCAAGGACACAGATTAAGACATTATCCAAATATATGAAACTCACAATTTTCTCGGGACAACATATGGCCTCTTCAGCCACAGATTTCTGCTCCTGCCCCAAATTTTACAAGTTACACACATTTTGTTCTATTTCTTCCCTTCCCATTCTAAAGCATTAAAAATGACCCTTATAATACTTTGCTTCCAAAACTTTAGCACTTTGCAAGCAGAAAACACTTTCAACTACCCTTATCCCTTATTTCTAAATGTATACCTATTGCCAAGACTAGGCAACCAAACTGTTCAGGAGGAAGGAGGCAGGGAGGTCATATCTCAAAGATCTAGAGGAGGAGAATGGGACATGGTCACACATGAGTGGGTGGGCAATTTACTCAACTGCTACTCCCTTTACTGTTCTGTGGCACAAGGCTCAGAGGGGAACAGCTGTGGAGCAGAACTAGGGAGAATTAAGCCAGGTTTGGGGCTCTCAGCTTCAGCATAGCTTGTTTGATTCCCAGCATGGCCCTAAAGCAGAGTCACCAAACTTTAATGGAGCTCAGACAAATATTTTAGTCAGAAACCATCCAAGACTGTAGATATTTTACCAGATATTTTACTCATATAAGTTTTGGGGACCTTTCAATAACCCTACAGGAGTTAGAAAGGAGATCAAATAGTGATAGAAAACTGGTATTTCTACCAGCCTAGCACATTAATTCTCAACTGAAAGTGATTTTCCTTCCCAAGGCACATTTGGCAATGTCTACAGACATTTTTGATCGTGACAACTGGGGGTGGGGTGTTGCTACTGGTTATCTATGGGTAGAGACTGTCAACCTTAAAAAAAAATAGCCGTCTTACTACCAAAATGAGTTCATTTGGGAATAGCAGAAAAACTGCAATTTGAGACAAGCCAACTATGGCAAACCTTAGGCAAGTCAGATGAGACAATGGCAAGGTCAGCTTCTATTAGGCTTTAGGAGGAAATTGGAGATGGTTGTTTTGAATAAAAGTTCACTGGAGAAGAACAAGTTTGGAGTTGTAACAGCTTCTCATTGGCTGCAAGCTGTGGGGAGAGTGTGGTTGCTGAGTGAGACAGGAAGAGATCATCTTCCTTTCTCTTAAAGACAGGAGATAAAATTCGTAGTTAAAAAAAAATGACCTCCTTTGTCAAGATAATTCTTATCTTCTTGCTCTCTATGCAGGCTGCATGGAGAGGAGAGCCCCCCTTTAGGGCCTCCCAACTTGATTTCAAGTGAGGTTTTTTTTACTCACTTTGACAAGACCAAGGATGCCATGAAATATCCTACAGTGCAGAGGACAGCCACCATAACAAAAAAATTTACTGGCTCAAAATGCCAATAGGATTGAGGTTGAGAAATCCTGATGCCCTAGCAGCAAAGAGTTCTAAGGTTGACTTAGTTTAATTTCAAGGGAGGAGAGAAAGTAAGAAACATCTCATTTTGTTCCACACTCAAGCTTGTGGATGTAAAGAGAGAGTTCCAGAGCACCTTACAGACACTTTTTATTTGCTCATAAAATGAATCCATGAAACACAAGTGTTAGGAGCAAAAAGAAAAACTATACGGTCAGTTAAACATTTGGTTTTATTCACTTTGTAACAAAGAAATAGACCAACCTTAACCTGGTTAGGTTGTCAGCAATACAGAACTGACTGGGTATCACAGCCTTGACTTAGGCAGCCTAATGCATAATCCCCAGGGGCCCCACACCATCTGTGCAGCCAATTACCTCCAGGCAGCTCAAGTGCTTACCTGGGGACAAGCCCAGATACTGCCAGCCAATCAGCAACACCCAGAGTCTTCCTTCTCCTAATATGGAACAGGGACAGTTCAAAGTCTTTCCTCCTTTACACCTCATTCTCCAGAGCCTTTTAACTCTCTTTTACTTTAGGTGGCACAGCACAGTGGTAAAATTTCCCATTCATCATTCAGTTGTGAGCCTCTCAGGTTTTTTCTACCACAAAAGCATATCAGTATTTTCTGTAAATCCAGAAATGTTTGATAGAATTAATAGAGGTGTCTATTAGAGGTGTCTAATAGAGGAGAGAAAGACTTGACGGGAAAGATTTTAAGATAAAATATCAAATTTGTTTTGAAGGATGTTTATGTTCTACCTTTTATCCTGTTAAAAAGGTAGAACAAGGGAAGAGATTCTATGAAACACAGAACTAAGCTAAGCAACAGGAATGTGAGATAGCATTGAGCTAAAGTATTAGACTGATGATAATTATATGAACAAATATAAAAATATGATTTATTGACCTGCAAAGACGCTTGGGTAAAAAATTAAGACTTGATAGCAATGCTTAAAATTAACATCCCGAGATGATTTTTGAGGATTTGATGTAATTACTTTTTAAAACACTACATCTATGGGAATTTATACTGTTAAAGTACATCTTAAAAATAATGTGTTATAGTTGATATAGGAATGGAGGCACTGTGGATAAGGGCTGATATTGTGGGTCCTCAGCGCCATAATTTGCTCTTCCAATATAAAATATAATATTGTCAAAATGCTTATGACTCAGGGAAATATTAAGCTATATCTACAACAAATGGCCACCATGGAAGGGAAAGGGGAGCTTAATCTATGCAATTTAAACATGTAGCCATTTTGACACACTCAGATGAACTAAACTCATTTTATATTCAGATATTTGCAATCATGCAATGCAATTTTCATGACTGCAAAACATTAGTTATAGATCAACAACTCAGTTTGGAAATCCTGACCCTATGTCTTAAAACTAAAAAGATGACCCGATGTTAAAGTATATGGAAGACAAGTATTTGGGCAATTATCAATCAATCAATCAATCAATCATTCTACAGAGAATAGCTAATTGTCCCCTGCCATCTACGAAAACTATTTAAATCCCAAGGAATTAGGTATGATTCCATCAACCATGTCATGTTTCAGCCCTGCTCCTCTCTTCATAACATGACAATCAGCAGTATGTTAAATATCCTTCTCTCTCAATGTCTTTTGGATTTAGGCTCCCCAACTACCTAGGCAGTATAAAATCTTTAACCATTTCTCACCACTTTATCTATATAAAAACAAACAATGAACAAACACACAAAATGAAACCAAACACACCCACCAATTTCTGGGCACCATTGTGGTCGGTCGCTCAGAAGCTGGCATGGGAAGTGAGAACTTCTTTTATAGTACAGTTATCATAATTATTTTTTATGTCTCTTCTGTCTGAAATGTACAGTTGTCTAGGGTACACTGCTGCCTTAATTCAGCCCTATATTCCTATGGCCTGGCACCTAGCAGGGGCTCAAAAAGTGTTGCTGAACGAAAGAATGATGTTTCTTATTTTTTTAAATATTTTTTTAATGTTTATTTATTTTTGAGACAGAGAGAGACAGAGTATGAATGGGGGAAGGTCAGAGAGAGAGGGAGACACAGAATCCGAAACAGGCTCCAGGCTCTGAGCTGTCAGCACAGAGCCCGACACGGGGCTCGAACTCACCGACCGCGAGATCATGACCTGAGCCGAAGTTGGACGTTTAACCGACTGAGCCACCCAGGCGCCCCATGATGTTTCTTATTTTTATGTAGGTTTAGCTTATATGCAAAAGGCCATCCTCAGTCCATCTAGAAGGCCACAACAATAAAAGAATGATGAAGCCATCTGCCTCATCCTTGCCGTTGGAAATTTCCCTGACAAAACCACCATTTCTGGGAAACAATACAATGATGATAGAAGAGAAACAGGCAATCTGAACTGTATACCAAAAGGAAGGGTAAGGTCTTTAATAAATTACCTCTCATGTGAAAGATGGTTAGGGGTGGAATTAAGTGTGTTTCCTATAGCCTGGCAGCGGATGTTTAAGCCAACGCAGAGTTATATATTTTATATACTGAGAGCCAGTCGTGGCCCCTGGGAACCATCAACTACTGAATTAAATTTAATCACCTATGTTCATTTATTATGGATCCCCAAAAGGCTTTTCTCCATGGTTCTGGGCAGCTGTGTTGGTTTCCCTTCAGCTTTTTCCTAACTTTTTAACCTTGTGGCTATTTTTCTTCTCTCCAGTTTTATTCATTTCTGCTTAAATGTAACATTTTTTTCCTAAGAAAGTAATCACGAGCATTTCAAAACGGAAAAATACAGGTACTAGGGAGACAGATTCTAATTCAATGTGTTACTTTTTAAAGTGAATTCATATTAAAAAAAATACCTGGTATCTATCACCACAAAATCTCTGGGCTCAAATAAACACCATTCATTGTTTAAAATGCAATTTGCTAAAAAAAAAATGACTAATAATGGCTGGAGAATTTGGGAGTGTTTAGATACCTTCAGACAGTAGCTGAACTACAGCCATTTAACTGTAGGTCATGATTTTTCATTAACCTCTTAATATCCAGCACATTCACCATTGCCTTGATCCTTCCCCTTATACAAGAAAGTCACTGTTTATTGTTCTCTTAAAGATTTCAATAAGTGAACTAAATTGTTTTCAAGTTGTTCAAATAATTGTCCTTTATTTTCTTTGAGCTTAGTCTAGTTTGATGTTTTTCATCAATTTACCCCTCCAAAGCAATTCTCCCGCCACACGCAGAGGTAAAAGGCTTTTGTTCTGGGTCTTAAATATAAATATTGATCGCAATAATTTACTCTTTCATTCAATAAAAGCCGGAAGTCTTACTGCAATGCTTGATACATAGTAAGCAAGGCTCAGTTCTTGACCTTCAAAAGCGTAAATTAGGTTGTGGCAAAACGTGTCGTGATTAATGTCATATAATAACCACATGACCAAAGATGGGACTTACTCCAATTGCCAGGGGCATTTGGGCAAGATAGCCAACTCCGAGAAAGCTGTATAGTTTGGCTATAAACAATAGTTGATTGCATTCCACTAAAGAGAAAAATGAGTTTGTATATTAGTGTTGCATTGTCAGTATGTGGGAAGGGTAAAGTTTGGGGAGAGCACAGGGTCATGGTTTGTTTTGTTCTGTTTTTTTTTTTTTTATGTGTATGATGAAACAGTCTGAATTTGATAAATATATGGCAATGTGAAAATATACTGTATGTTTAAGAAATCTTCAGTAGTCTCATATTATTGGAAGTGAAGGGCCATTTTTCTTTTTCTTCAAGAAATACCCAAGAGGTACCACACATACAGCTTTAATTGCTATTGCTTTGTAATATAACTTGAAATCTGGAATTGTGATACCTCCAGTTTTGTTTTCTGTTTTCAAGACTACTTTGGCTATCTGAGGTCTTTCATGGTTCCACACAAATTTTAGGACAGTTTGTCCTAATTCTGTGAAAAATGCTGTTGATATTTTGATAGGGATTATATTTAATCTATGGACTGTTTTGGGGAGTATAGAAATAGGTGATGGGGACTAAAGAGTACACTTATCATAATTAAAAATAAAATAAAATAATAAAAATAATAACCAAGATGCAAGAAAGGGATGCCATAAAAATTTAAATTATGAAGAATGCATGCTCCAATTTTAAAGTAACTTGAGGCACCTAGAAAGTGCTATATCAGGTCTGTTTCAGAAAATATATCTGGTTAAGAAGATAGAGAGAGCACTTAGAAGTTTGCCTCAGTGAACACAGTAACAGTAGGAGAAATATATATATTCCACCTGAATCGCTACAAAATGTATTTTTAATTTAACAGCAGCTCAAGATGATCAATATTACAAGTGAGTTAAATCTACACTTACGGAACAATGTGCTGCCTTAAATGTATATACATTTAGAAAAAGTAGCACGTTTTTATGCTTAGGCTCAAAACAAGGCAAAATACTTGAAGCATCACTTGGAACATCAGTAAACCATGATTCCAAATTTTGGAACTGATAAAGTAATGCACCTCCTAGAAATTATTTATAAGTATATAATCCAAAATGCATATTTTGGAAACACCAAAAATTTGTATATATAATGATTCAACTATCACATATTTCTATACTCAACAAGCTTTTAATACATACAGGAAATTTGGGGAGTCACTACATAAAAATATTACTTTTATTGCCTTTGGAAGGTGAGGTGTATGGGTACTTATTAAATTCTTCTAGGTTTTTCAACAGTTATGCAATTACAAACATCATGGAAGGGAAGGAAGGAAGAAGGAAGGAAAGAGGGGAGGGCAGCAGGTAGTGAGGGAGTAAGAGAAGGAAAGAAAGATGAGCTTTAATTAGCTTTATTTATTTATTTTTTAAAGAAGAAGGCAATTAAAAGGTGAATAATCTCATGATTTCCCTAACTGGAGATTTGGGTAGGAAAAATAAACTGCATGGGAAAGCCACACAAGTGGTAGGAGGTCAGTAACACTTGTTGAATGTAGAAACTTAGCCTTTGGTGAATATTTGGAGCAGTTTACAAGACCTCGGACTGTGAGTACGAATTATTGGTCTGCTCTTTTTGTGTGATGCAACTTATCTTTTTGTCACTCTTGCCAATTAACTGCTTCTATTTCTATGCAAAGGAGCTTTAATGATTAAAAAAATGAATTCTTTCAGCAGGTCTCCCCTAAGATCCACCTACTTGCATGCACGTAGATCATACATACTGCCCTACAGATCCTGATACTGTGATCTGCCATGTTTGACCTTTCCTGTTTGTGATGCTGTGAAACAGAAAGATCCCAGTATATGCAAACTGGAAACAAGGAAATTTAAACATGTATCCAAGGAAAGACATAATTCTGTTTAACAGTTCTGCTCACTAATTCTCAATGTTAAATCTTAGTAGAGAGAACTGGGGTTCACGTGATACTACTGAATTCACCAACAACAAAAAAAGAAAGGGTCTATTCATCCCACCGTTCCAATTAATTCAATTTATTATGTTTTATCGTTATCAATGCATTTTTTATTGTTTGTTATCACCCAAAGGATGAAATTCAATATGTAAAATATGTGTTTTCTTAAGAGATGACTCAGCTTCTAATGCCAAATTCAATGAACTCAGCCGATGAATTCACATCCCATTATTATAAAAGAGGAAAAATAAACGATGCCCCAAATTTCAACTATTTTTCTCAGAAGCTTCAAGCTGGAAATTAAGGGTAAGTTATTGGAGTGCTTAAGAACCAAATTGATATTTGGAAAATAGAACTCAAATAATGATTTTTCCATCCAGTTTATTTATTCTGAATCTAATAGCCATTAATACACTTTAAACTCCAGGGAACTGAAGGAACCAATGTGGAGTTACTTTATTATCTCATCTGTAGGGACTATATGACTTTGGAAAAAACTGTGATTAAAAAAGAAAAGTGGCTTTACCCCTTCATTGCCCACTACATAATGTATTTATTTTGGAGAACATTTCCACCTCCTCTAATACAAAAATACTGCAAACAACACAGATCTCTGGAAATTACATGAAATATTCACTTGCAATGTCTTTGACTTTTCTCCAGAAAGAAAAATCATCATCCAAGCCATTACTAACAAAACCTTCGGATAACTAGAGGCTTTGATAAGAGGAGATGATGGAGTTATTTAAGTGATTAACAACACTAATATTTATGTGTTGTAGGCTAATTCACGGTCTAATGCAAGAGTGGACTACAATGAGTTTGGCCTGCAAGTCTGTGTAGAGATCACAGCTTGCTTTAAAAACAGAACTCTGTAAGTAAGTCTATTTCAAAGAAAAGAACCTATTGATGAATCCCTTCTATTTGACACTTGCAACATTTGTCTCATTGTTGCCTTCTCAGAAAGGGTATACAAACAAGATGCATTATGTTTCTACTCAGGAGCTATTGTCTTGCTTTGCTCTCAAAGAGGGCACTAATATAATCAAAAGGTACACTAAAATAGGGTCAGGCTTGTAGAGTATACATTTGAATTGGTCATCATAACATTAAAAATGTTCCAAATAGGTAATATTACTACAATTGGTGGGTTATTCTAAACAATTGTTTGATACTAGTCCAAGGATGCTTACATTGTTAAAGGAATTAATACAAAAATACAGCTGTTTTCTTGATAAGAAATGTATGTGTATGTATTTGTATAAAGAAATGTTTATAAGTGGGGCACCTGGGTGGCTCAGTCGGTTAAGCATCCGACTTCCGCTCAGGTCATGATCTCACGGCTTGTAGATTTGATCCCCGCTTCGGGCTCTATGCTGACAAGCTCAGAGCCTGGAGCCTGCTTCAGATTACGTCTCCATCTCTCTCTCTGCCCCTCCCTTGCTCATGCACTGTCTCTCTTTCTCTCTCTCAAATATAAACATTTAAAAGAAATTAAAGAAAAAGAAATATTTATAAGATATTTTGATTCATTATACTTACATTTTGCAGAATACAAAAGAGTTTTCTAATTGTTTCTCCAAAGACATTTAAATGGAAATGTGTAATAAATAGAGGGAAAGCCAAGAAAATAGTACCATTTTTTAAAATTAAAAATATTGGGGCAGCTGGGTGGCTCAGTCGGTTAAGCATCTAACTCTTGATTTTGGCTCAGGTCATGATCTCACAGTTCCTTAGTTCGAAACCTGCATCAGGCTCTACACTGACAGAGTGAAGCCTGCTTGAGATTTTCTCTCTTCAACTCTTTCTGCCCCTCCCCATCTCACATTCACACACACACTCTCTCTCTGAAAATAAATAAATAAACATGAAAAATATAGACCTCTAAAATATATATTGGGCAAAATCAGCTGGGGTGTATAATAATAATGTTAATAAACATAATGGTAATAATAACAGTAACAATATCTAACACACGTGAGTGCTACCTGCCAGGCACCGTGATAAACACATCCACTGAAATATTTTATTAAATCTCCCAAATAATTCTATAAAATAGATATCACTACACAATTTTACATGTCAGGAAAATTGGTAACAGTCAATGAGTAAGTAAATGGCAGAATGAGCCAGAATGAGTGTACTGTTTTTCTCACAATGGTATCTACGAGCTATAACTAGAAGAGTTTCTTCGGCCATATTTAATCTGGCTCTGTCCACGGGGCAAATACAAAACTCAGGAAAGTGTTCTTCCTTTGGGTACTTTCATATACTCCTTGTTAGATATGATCATTGTGTATCGAGTTTTGGGTATTTTACCACTTTATTGTATTAAGATATAATGCATAAAGTACACAACCATCTCCTGTACAACTTGATTCATTTGTACAAAATGTACCCATGCAAACAAACTCAAATAACTTCCACCGAGGTTAAGACGTAGAACATTATCAGCAGCCCAGCAACCCGCCTCACTCCCCTTCAGAGTCATTACCCACCCACAGGAAAATAACCACTATTGTGACTTTTATCACTGTAGATTATTTTTCCTCTTTTATAGCAATATATATTGACATCAGTATGTACTCTTTTGTGAGTGATTTCCGTCACTTATAATCATATGTGTGTGATTCATCTAGGTTTTTGCCAATACCAGTAGTTTGTTGTTTTCATTAATGCGTAGGGTTTCACTGCCTACAAGTACCATGGTTTATTCATCCCATCTGTTGATGAGGAACATTCGAACATTTTAGCCCAATTTAAGCTACTGTGAACAAAGCTACTGTATGCATTCCTTTCCATTTCTTCTGATGCACAAATAGGGACAGATCTATTGACACATACACACACACACACACACACACACACACACACACACACACTATAAGACAGCATCACTATTCACATGTGTGTACAGAATGTTAGGATACATGTATTGTTTTAGGAGACTCTGCACTGTGCAAGGTGTTTGTAATGATATTTCCATTAGTATAATTTGCATTTGCTCAACATCTACTCAGCATGTGGTACTGTCTTTTCTTTCTTTTTTTTTTTATTTTCAACCATTATGGTGAATAAAGGTAATATCTCATTGATCTCATTGTGGTTTTAATTTAATGAAGAATGATTTTTTTCAAACTTTACACGTTTATTATGATCATTTAGATATATTCTTTTGTGAATTGCTCCTTTTTTGTTATGTTTTTTTTCCACGAAACTGTTTGTCCTTTACTTATTGCTTTGCTAGGACTTATTTATGTATTCCAGATATAAGTCCTTTGTCAGATATAGGTATTGCAAACATCCTTTCCTGCTTTGCATTTTCTTTCTCTTCATGGTGTCTTTTCATCAAATGGAATTCTGAATTCTAATGACATCCATTTTTTAACTAGTGTTCTGTTTAAGGAAAATGTACCTACGGCAAGTTATGAGAATATTCTCCTAACCTACCGTCTGAAAGCTTTATGGTTTTCACTATTAAATGTTAAGTGAATACCTATTTCTAACATACCTAAATATCTGCATAAAAGGTCATTTTGTCCTATTTTGGGTCATAAGCCCCTTAAGACTTTGATGAAAACTATAAAACCTTACCCTAATCTTTAGGAAAAGTATGGGAGGAGGTTTTACCAGTCACCTTTACTATGATGACAAATTTATCTCCTGGACTTAGTCCCCTGACTCCGTTATATGTCTGGAAATGTAGGAAGCCTAGAATCCAAAAATGTATTAAAATAGCAAACTAAGAAAGACAGAAGTGATTGGATCATTCAATGGGGAGAGGAAATAACTTTTCAAAAAGAAAGGTGGTGGCCTTAAATCTAAAAAAAAGCAAGTTCTGTTAAGCCATCCCACAGAATCAGCAATGGTTTCTTGCAGTAGACAAAAGCTTTGATAAAAGAAAAACAAAGTGGGGCACCTGGGTGGCTCAGCTGGTTAAGTGGCTGACTCTTGGTTTCGACTCAGGTCATGATCTCACAGCTCATAAGTCCAAGCCCCGAGACAGACTCTGTACTGACAGAAGGGAGCCTGCTTGGGATTCTCTGTCTTTCCCTCTCTCTCTGCCCCTATCCCACTTGTTCTCTCTCTCTCTCTCTCTCTCTCTCTCTCTCTCTCTCTCTCTCTCTCAAAAATAAATAAACAAAAAAAAAGAGAAAGAGGGGGCGCCTGGGTGGCCCAGTCATTTAAGTCCCCGACTTCGGCTCAGGTCATGACCTCGCGGTTCATGAGTTCGAGCCCTGTGCTGTCAGCGCAGAGCCTGGAGACTTTTTTGGATTCTGTGTCTCCCTTTCTCTCTCTGCTGTTCTTCCCTTGCTCACACTCTGTCTCTCTCTCTCTCTCTCAAAAATAAATAAACATTAAAAAAGTTTTTTTGAAGAGAGAAAGAAAGCATTTGTTTACGACCTTGGCAAGATACACAAGAACTTTAGCAGGTTACAGCAGTACACGAAACCCCAGATACACTGGAACCATTGTTGGGAAATGTGGAACATGCCGCTGGAAATGGCATGAATGTAAGTAATGAAAACTTTTAAGAACCATTTAAGGGGCTTACAAATTGAAGTGCTATATAAAGAATCAAAACCAATGAAAAGTAAGAGAGAAGACTAGAATCTTTGAATGAATATTGCAGCATAAATAGGGCAGTTTTTAGCAACTTCAAGGGAACACTGTTAATTTTAAAAAAAAAATACAGTGTTTTAAGGGATGTTTGAATGAAATATTAAGTACAATATTTACCTAAATTAAAACTTCTTGCTGGCACAATCACCATTGTTATAATTATTTCTCAATATATCGTGACTTTAGGGGACTGCTTACTTATATCTGTCCATGCTCTCCTTGGGGGAATAAAACCAAAGAAAGTGTGGAAAAAAGTAAAAGGGAAATGTAGAAGAGAGTTAAAGTATTTGAGATGGTGAATGTTTACCTTACTCCTACCACTCCACACCATGCACGCACTGTCAGACGTAGCAGATGAGGTTCAATCACTGTGGCATTCATGTATTCCCTCCACATTAATTCCACTAGAATTAAGTTACCAGGTGGAATCCTTCAAAACCAGATAATTACAGGACACAAAGAATACAAAAGCAACAATATCTTCCTGACAACACAGGAGATACTTCTGAGTGACTAAACTTATACAGACTCCAGAAGATATTAAAGTAATTATGCAAGAAAATTGTGGGGATTTCGGGATATATATTCATAGGAATGAGATCTGTAATGATGTGGAAAAGATGAACTTACAGGTTAGTCAATTAACTCACCAGTAGGATAGTGTAGCACAAGGAATATGAGCTCAAGAGACAAACGAGTCTGTTTGGATAATAGCTTACTCAATGATTAGTCTCTCAGGTCTAGTTTTCTCATATGTAAAGTCACTCTAAAAAATGCCTACACTGCAGAGCTATTTTGTGAACTATGAATATGTAAAATGCCTTAAGAGTAGACAATGGATAAAAGCTTATCATTAAGATTGATCCCATCCTTCTCTTTTCATGGGAGTCTTTTGCAGTTAGTTATTAAATGGTGAGAGACCTTGAAATCCCTTTCTAAATTGAGAACTCTGGGAAAAACAAATAGGGGATGCCTGAGTGCCTCAATTGGTTGAGCTGAGCGTATGACTCTTGGTTTCAGCTCAGGTCATGATCTCACAGTTCTCAAGTTTGAGCCCCACATCAGGCTCTGTGCTGACAGCACGGAGCCTGCTTGGGATTCTCTATCTCTGCCCCTCCCCCACTCCCAAACACATAAATACTTTAAAAAAGAAATAAAATAGGACAGTATGCTATCGAATTCTAGAAAAGAAAAGCTGGCAGCTTTCAAGTCAGGCTTGTGCCTTCTACCTCCCTGCCATGTGGGCTATGGGTGCTACAAGAACTTTTTATCCAAGTGCTGGTTTTCTGACAAGTAGCAGGAGCTTTATTTTTGTTGCTTAGTTGACTGTGAAGAATCACCATCTGTACAAATTGTAATTCTGATACTCCAGAGCCACACTGGAATTGTTCAACTAATTTCCATAAATTTACTCCGGTGGTCACAATTGTTCATCCTTATCAGTCAGATCCAGACCTCAATGAGACTATTGTGCAGCTGCAGGTGAAATCCTTTCTCGGCCTTCTACACCAATTCCCAGCGACCCTCAATCTCAAACCTCCATAGAGAATGTTCTGTTTGAGGTACTTATAGGCACATGGGCCTCATGAATAATCACCAACAAGAAAGACATTTATTTCAGTGTGAATTCCATCATTAACAATGCTATAAATAATGACAAGCCAGAGGAAACATTTTTAATTGGAAGCACATGGGCAAGGACTTTAGGTTTCCTTCTATTTCATTAGGGTGATTTTTGTTTCCACAGACATTTATTATTGTACCTGACATCTGATGGCTTTATGGGTGACTTTATTGGAGGTTTTACGGAAGACTTAAACGGGCACAGATTAGCAAAGAAACAAGTGACAATGCCAAGCAGGGAAGAGATCATCGCTGCTTAAGCAAGGAACGGAGAGGAAAGGGAAGCCATCTGACTTTCAGTTGGTCTTTCCACACGGAGACAATGTGAGGGATGGGGGGGATGAGGGAAATAGCACAGGGCAGAGTGCACGAAAACAGCCCATAGAAGTTATACCTTGGCACCTGAAGGGTACATGTGAACATCACACAGCAATGTAGTGACGAATAGGCCACATTTGCCGAGCACTGAACGGTGTGATGCTAAAGCAGAAAAACAAAAGGTACCACAGCCAAAATACTCGCATGACTCCACGGAAGGGCTGCCAGTTAGCATGGAGTCAGGACTGATTTTCTAGCAACATGATCTCAATAATTTGGATTTAGATTCATCAGTGCACAGACTTTTAAACCGTAAGTAAATATATGTGTAAGAAGCTCTCGTTGTATAAATATAGAGTTAGCCAGTAAACATTTCAGTGTAATTTCAATGAGATAAATGACACAATAGTCCTGCATATACCCCAATTTGTCTTTCATATGCACGCAATGTTTTATTTCCCTCTTTCAAGACTAAAAGATGCCCTGAGGTCCACCCCATTCATAAATCATATATAAACTTATTTGGCAGTAGGCTCATGGAATATACAAAGCAATGAAATTGTTTCAAAAATCAAAAATCAGAAAAGATAGTAATAAAAGCTAGCTTTTACTGAGTATAGACTCCCATGCATATTACTCATAGTAATATGTTTTTGTGTATATATGCATTTACTTAGATATAATATTCAGTATAAACGTATGCAGGAATTGTTACCATCCACATTTTACTAATGAGTGAATAGGCTAAAAGCCATAAATGTCACTGATTTCTATGACCAGAAATAGAAACTGGGAGAGAAACTGAACCCCAAATTATTTGACCTCAAAACCCATGATCTTTTCAACTACTTCAAACTCGGTAAATGTCTATAACCATGCTAGATATTCAGGGGATTGTGGAAGCAAAATAAAACATGTCTCACCATAATGATCTAAGATACCTATTTTCTAATAGATGATTTTGCATCCTGTTTGATTAAGAAAGCTCTCAGTTGCCAGAAAAATCTGTCTATAAAGACGCTAACAAAAATCATAAGAGAAAACAATTTGTAGACCTAATAATGCCTTTCAGGTGCATTATGTAGTTGCTTCATATTTTATTTCAAATAAAGAACTAAAATCACTATCCAGCTACCACAAACCATGTGCAATCTGCATTTTACTTCAAAACAAAGATTTATACAAAGCTAAGTAATAAGTGACATCTTGGGGGCGTACCTTTAGAGTTTATAAAACTATCAATTTTATTTTTTTGAAGAACAGAGGGTAAGGCTTCATAATTATGCAAAAGATAAATCATCTTGCTATGCAATTAATTCAAAATTACAATGGCAATAAAGGTACAGTTAAATTCGTATTGATATATGAAATTGTAAAGAAGGTTAATACACTTAATTGGCATTTAATAAGAGAGCTGCAGCAAGTTAATTGGATATCAATTTACATAGTTCATAAATGTCACTTCTTTTAATAATTGAGCTCATTTCCTCAAGATAATGCTCATATAGTTTATTATGGATTATTAACATATATACATTTTTCTGTATAAAATGTGTTGGAGTCTTCCACATACACCTTATCAAACAAACATCGCTTTCTTATTTACCCATGCTTCTGTCATGGGCAGAAATGTAATGCATCAGCAGTCACCATCACAACTGAAATCCTCCTAGTTGGCCATTTATTGTTTTCTAAAGTCTGCAGAATGCATCTAGGTAAAATGCAAACTCCGCTCTTCATACCAAGTTCTTTAAAAAGAACTTGAATTTATTTCTTTCTCTTAAGCATCATTAACTTACCTCCATATATAAGATTTTTCTTCTTGCTCTCTCTTGGAGTCTTCTCTTGGAAAATTTTGTCCCCGCAATAACTGCTCTTTAGTTCCATGGCCTTGGAGATGCTGGGTAAAGATTTAAAAAAAAATAAAGCTGACTCACAAATGGGATCTCCTTCAGTTCATAAGTAAGCAGAGAAGGAAAAAGTTAAAATATTCTAAAAATCCATGATTTCATCAGTAACAATCTAATAAAGAAAGGAAAATGATATTATGTCACAAACTTGGAAAACCAGGACCATATCTATTGGTCCAGCCAGACTAGCTAGATGAGGAGTCAAAAACAATTGCTAAAACTGTGTCCCAACACGTAGTTAATCTGAACTCAGCAACTTACATTAGGAACAAGATGAAAAATAAATGAGCTGGCAACTCTTCAAACCTTGCCTGGAACAAACATAACCAAAGGAACAGAAACAAATTCTGCAAAGGAGCTCCCTGCAATACCAGAATTGGATTAGACATTGGTGACAATTTGAATTCAATGAAATATATATAAAAAGAAAAATTATGCATGAAAAAGTATAATGATAAAAAAAGAAAGTAGAGGGGCGCCTGGGTGGCGCAGTCGGTTAAGTGTCCGACTTCAGCCAGGTCACGATCTCGCGATCCGTGAGTTCGAGCCCCACGTCAGGCTCTGGGCTGATGGCTTGGAGCCTGTTTCCGATTCTGTGTCTCCCTCTCTCTCTGCCCCTCCCCCGTTCATGCTCTGTCTCTCTCTGTCCCAAAAATAAATAAAAACGTTGAAAAAAAAATTAAAAAAAAAAAAAGAAAAAAGAAAGTAGAGCTAAGGGAATGTATTGAGCAAAAACATAAATCTAATAAACACACTGGAAAAAAAACAAAGAACAAAACAGACATGGAGAGAAATCAAATTAATGGCATGAAAGAAAAGCTTGAGACAATCGCTGTGAAGGGATAAAGAAAAAAAGAATAAAGTAATTAGGAAGAAGATGATAAATATAAATGCCATATAAAACAATGTAACCTATACTTCACTTGTACCCTGAAATTGAGGGCTCAATATACTTGTTATGGACTGAATGTTTGTGTCCCCCTAAAATTCATATTTAAGCCCTAAACCTCAATGTTATGGTATCTGGAGATGGGGTCTTTGGGAGCTGATTAAGTTTAGATGAGGCCATAAGGTTGGAGCCTATGTGATGGGATTAGTGCCCTTATGAAAAGCTTGCTTGCCCTTTCATTCTACCATGTGAGGCACAGTGAGAAGGCATCTGTCTGCAAGCCAAGAAGAAAACCCCTATTAGAAACTGCAGCCTGCTGGTCCTTGGTCTTGGGTTTTCTAGTCACCAGACCTATGAGAAAATAAGTTTCTAGTAGGTTTAAGCCACCCAGCCTGTGGTATTTTATTATGGCAAATCTAGCCAACCAATACAATATTAAGAGATAAGTTATTCAGAAATAGAATACAGAAATAGTGTTACGACATTAAGTAATTGAGTCTATATGGTGAAAGCATAGGTTATACATATGATAACAAAAAATAATTCAAAACAGTCAATATCAAAACATCCCATAGCTGTTTAACTTCAGAAGAAAAAAAAAAAAAAAAAAAAAAAGCAGGTAGGAACCAAGGAAGAGAAAACAGACTTTGTATCTAAAAAGGAGTGCCATACTCTAGGACATTACTTTGACATTGAGGTAAACCCTGGTTAACGTTGAAATTCACAGAGGAAGAATGTATTGTTCAGGCCTCCTGTTGGAAAATCAAGTCACCCATAAGGAAAAAAATTAGACTACCTTCAGACATCTGTTCTGTAGTCAGAACACAGTGGTTCAATGCCTCCAAAGACTGGTGAGGGGGAAATGGTATTATCCACAAATATACCCAGCCAGGTTCCCTTTAAAAGAGAAAAGCAATAGGGGTGCCTGGGTGGCTCAGTCGGTTAAGCATAAGACTTTGGCTCTGGTCATGATCTCAGGGTTCATGAGTTTAAGCCCCACATCAGGTTGTCAGCACAGAACCTGCTTCAGATCCTCTGTCCCCTTCTCTCTCTGCTCCCCCACCCTGCTCTCTCTCTCTCTCTAAAAAATAAATAAACATTACAAAAAACTCAAAAGAGAAAGGCAATAACCAGACATTTCAGATAATAAAAGTGGATTTACTCCACTGGGGTCATATGAACATGGAAGGGAAGGGAAGGGAAGGGAAAGGAAGGGAAGGGAAGGGAAGGGAAGGGAAGGGAAGGGAAGGGAAGGAAAAGAAAGCCAAATGAAGATGAAATCAAGTTAAAAAGAGATGAACTGAAATAAATAATTGAAAAATGATGCACAATGGTAAACCTCAAATTAATTAAATACAAAAATTAAGATTAAACAGCTAAGAAAATGTGGTTAAGGAATAAATATAAATATTAAAATCTCTGACAAAACAAAAAATAGTATCTGTATTAAAAATGGGTAGGTAGAAAGGAAATGAGGTGGGAGTAAGTATAAAAAAAGCAAATTAAAAGATCTTTATGTCAGGGCATTTATTAATACTGTATAATGAATATTCAATTAAAATGAAAATACTTCTAAGTTTTTAATAATCTTTCAAATATTTTAATCTTTTTTTTTCTTGAAGGATCTTTCAACAACTATATTGTGTCATGAAACCCTAATATTGCAGTTTGGTAACTTCTTCCATTTTGATTTAGCTTCTTTTTTCTTTGGTTAAATTCAAATTAACTTAGTAAAGTATATGGTACTGTAACAATAATAGGTAAAATCTGATCCAATTCTTATAATTATTTTTGTGTCCACATATTCTTCCTGCTACCCATCCTTCTTTTTGTATTGTGGCATCAATGAATGTCGAAAATTACGACATTCAAATTTTAATACTGGTTATTTTAGAGTAGTAGGATTCTAAATAATCTCTTGATTCTTTCCTTGTACCTTTTTGCATTTATCAGAGCATGGTAATAAACATATATTGCTTATATACATTATTATAAAATAAATATATAAATCAAGTAATACATTTATCCTGATGCTACCACTAACTTCAGTGACATTTTAATAGGTGTCATTTAACTATATGCAGATAGTACAAAATACATGTGAGAAATTTAAATAGAAAATTCTGAGTTTTAGGAACTTTACCTGCACCCGTTTTATTTCTCAGAATCTACTCATTACAAATCTCATCTGCTGGCCTACTAAACGTTTTTTGATGTGCATCTAGAAGCACTTTTTTTGTTTGGCCTAACACTGATTTTAGTAGCTAAGTGCCACAATAGTGAGGAAGGAGGGACACTAATACAATCTTCACAGTATATAAATGTGTGTACGTCTGATTAATGTACAGACTGATCAAGGAACTTTTCACTCTATCCATTGGGGTCCAGTTTTGTGGTCCTGAGCTTCTGGTATAGATAGGACTTTCTTAATGATTCTGATGAGATGATTCCCTAGGATTTTTGTGCACCTGAAAATAACAAGTTCTTTTTTTTTTCAGTTAGATTTTAGTGACTATATGCTATTCAAAATCTTATGATAGTCCCATACCCAGGATTTCCCAGAAAGCATAATCTTAGTTCATATTCATGAAGCTTCTCTGTTAATATCTGTGATGTACATTTAGTTATGCCAGCATCTTTGGAAATATACATAAATACATAAAGGCCTAAATTAAATCTGGCAGGTGTCAGGGATGACAGCATAATTTTATGCTAAAAATTTTGAATTTATTTTATAACAGAGGGCCACTTGAAACAACATTAACATTTCAGTGTTTCTTCTGTAACCGACTGAACCTTCCCTTCTTCACCAAACACATTATCTCTCTAGGACACAAACTTCATCTAGATTTTCCAAACTCTATACCATTGTTTATGGTTACAACCCATCTCATCTATTAGAACCCCCTCCATTTTTACTGAGGCTCAAATGCTACCTCGTCCTAAGAAAGCCTCCTCTCATCTCTCTTTGGGATTAGTTCTTCCACCTTCAGGATCCCCAAAGCAATTTTTTCCCTCAGCTTCTGTCCTAATACTGCACATAACTGTCTCTTCTGTAAAATGGAAGTTCCTTGAGAGAAAGCACCAAATCGGATTACTGCATTATCTATAAATCTCATCCAGTTATTTTTCACTGTAAATGCTCAATCAACATTTTTTAGGTACCATATGGTATATATTAATTTAGGGTTAATTGTATCTAACAGAAAAGTACATATTTAAAGCATAACCAAATACAGTATATTTTCAAAATTCTAAGAATCATCTATTGTAATTACACAAGTTACAGTGCATGACCTTCTATAATTCATGTTTTCCTGTCCACAACAGCTAATGAGCTAAGAATCTCACTTAGGCACTGCTTTGCTTTACTTTTTGCAATTCTTTTATGTGACTGAAAATTTCACTTCTTTAAAAGCAGTCTGCAATTTGGCTTTTTTTATTAATCCTCTTATTAGCTCTATGGCCAGAAAAATACAGTTAGTAGGCCACACTATAGCACTATTGCTTAACTGATTATAAGATGGACATCAAGGGATTTAAAGGCCACCATTCATTCTGGAAATGTCTCCTTAGTCTGCAGTATACCTACTATTTGACCAACGCAGCTGCAACATATCTTTTTTAATGGTATAATTTGTAACTCCTGTGACAGAGGAAGAGCATTTCCTGTACTTAGGAAAAGAGTTCACTGCCACTAAATTAGATTTTTTTGAGCAACCCAAAAAGAAATGATCCTAGACAGCATCCCTGGATCATTGATTCAACAGTGATCAACTTATAGGGAATTGGCCTGTATAAGACACAACAGATACGTGATACACTGATTTACTGAGTTTTCATTTGTTGAGAGAACCAAAGAAAATGAAATCTGCCACGGCCATTTGTTAATTTTTGCCATTTTACCAACCAGTGAATTTTCTATAATCAAAGGTAGAAGTTATCTGCTTTGGGCCCAAATCTAGCTCCAAAATAATGTTTAAAATTTTTTTTAATGAATTTATTTCCAACATTTCAAACTCAGGGGATTATACACAGAAACCCATTTTTTCTTGCTTTTCCTGAGAAATAAGACTATTTTGAGACATGGGTCTCAGTTTCCTGTATGTCAAAAATTTCAGAGTTGGATAACAAGAGCCCTACCTTCAGAATGCCTTATACTCACCATGCCTTCTTGCTGAGGCCATAATTCAGTTACATTGAAGCTGCTACTTTTCATTTAAAGTAAATAGACTGTTTTTCTACAGTTTGAAGATTTACAGCAAAACTGAGCATATAGTACAGATAATACAGTTCCCAAATACCTCCCGTATGTACATAATTTCTATTATTAACATCTTGCATTGATGTGGTGCATTTGTAACAACTGATGAATCAATATTAAGACATTATTATTAACTAAAGCCTATAGCTTAAGTTCAGGTTCATTGTTTGTGTTGTGCAGTTCTACCTTTGGGTTTTGACAAATGCATAATGTCCTATATCCATCATTATAGTAACACACAGAAAAATTTCACTACTATAAGAATCCCTTCTGCTTCACCTATTCATCTTTCCTCCCCTCCTCTAAATCTGTAGCAACCATTGATTTTATTTATTTATTTATTTTTTTTTTACTCTCACTGGACTGTGGCCTTTTCCAAAATCTCATATATTTGGAATCATAAACAGTATGTAGCCTTTTCAGATTGGCTTCTTGCATTTTCGAATATGCTCTTAAGGTGTTTTCATATCTTTTCCTGGCTTGATAGCTAGTTTATTCTTATTGTGGAAAAACAGTCCATCATATGGATGTACCACTTTTTAGCAATTATGAATAAATATAATATGCATATTTGTATACAAATTTTTGTGTGGACATAACATTTCAAATTAACTGGGTAAATACCAAGGAGTGCAATTGCTGGATTGTATGTTAAGACTATGTTCAGCTTTTTAAGACACTGCTAAACTTTCTTCCAAAATGGTGGCACTATTTTGAAGCTTAGCAAAAACACTCATTGATTATCTCATAGATTCTGTAAGTCAGGAGTCTGGGGTGTATTAACTGGCTTCTTGCTCAGGGCCTTACAGGGTTGAAACCAATATACTGGCCTAGCTAGCATCTCATCGGAGGCTCAATGTTCTCATGAAGCTCACTCTGGTTGTTGTCAGTATTTAATTCCTTGCAGTTGTAGGACCAAGGTTCCATTTTGCTTGTTTGCTATTGGTTGGGGGTCACTCTCAGCTTCCAGACACTGCCTACAGCTCCTTACCACATGACCTCCTCTATAGATCCTCTCACCATGCCACCAGGAGAATTTCTCTCATGCTTCAAATCTCTGACTTTGAGAAGAGCCCAGCCTTTTTGAAAGGCTCATTTGTTTAGTTCTGGCCCACCTAGAACAGCTCAGTTTTGACTGACCCATAATCAATTGAATTGGGACCATAATTATATAAGCAAAATCCCTTCATTTCATATGTAACATAGGCTAATTATGGGTGTGAAATTCATCATATTCACAGTCCTATCCTCACTCAAGGGGAAAGGATTACATAGAAGCAGGGGAGGAATTCTGTGAACCAGCTCAGAATTCTGCCTAACCCAAAGAACAGTGAGTAGTATGAAACTGAATAACATTCATACAGATATTTTCATATGTGAATAAAGGCTTCACATATTTGGCCTGTTATATACTAGTTAATGTCACCTTAATGAACCTGCAGACATTTAAAGCAAGCTAATTCCTGACCTCCTAATTCTGTCATATTGGCCTAATCACTATGTGTACTTTTCACAGAGAAAGAAAACAAATTGCTTTTACCTGAAACATCAGTTACATTTTTCTTATAAGCCTTTATCATTTATTGCATAAACAGTAACACAAATTGCTCGCCATGACCTGACCCCTCCATCTACTCTTCTCATTTAAAGATAATAGCATTACATGTTTTGATGATTGACAGAATAATTTCTCTCTGTATATGTCCTTCTACCAGTATGTGTTAGAACTTTATTAAACCAAGCAGAGTTTTCATATAATCCTAGATTTTTTAATGCCCTGTTGGATGTACACAAAGAATGAAAAATGTCCCTTTGCCTGATGGACCAAATATCCTCCCCAAAACAGGTAGGTTCTCTCTTCCCTTCTGACCCATTTCCTATCCTCTGGATATCCTCATGTACCATTCATCTTGCATACTGAACCACAAAAATTTAATTGTATCTGTCTAAATTAATTAGACTCTATTGACAATTTAACACAAATAATTTCAGTACCAAATTCTATGAAAGTATATTTATTTTTCACATGACGCTCCTCCATCTTTTTCCCAAAGAAAAAAAATTACTTCTCTCAGTATCCCTTACTCTACTCCTGGTTGTGATATTTTGCATTTTTTGAGCCTGCACCTGCCTCCTTCATGGGGATCTTAAGGGGGGGCTTACATACAGTCAGCCTTTTAATCAGCCAGGAAAGGGATGCTGTCCCCATAGTTCCTCCAACTCTTGGTTGGAAGGGAGGTAAGGTGAACTCCTTCATTAGAGAAGTTTCCCCATGACTTCCTGTTGTTTATAATCAACTTGTTTAAAAGCAACATTTTTAGTGATTTGCAATGATTATCAATTTTGAAGTGATTACCAATCCCTAGAGAAAACCTAACTCTAATGGAGTTTTGATTTTTAGTTTTTTTTTTTTTCTTCAGCGTCTCTGCTATCATAATCTTTCATAGCAAGATGAAATCAAAGAAGCGAATCTGTTCATAAATGACATGGTGATATTTGGAGTAGAAAAACTATAGGCAAAAGCCAAGACAGAAGAAGGAAGAAAAGGGATGGGAGTTAAAAATGAAAGCCAAAGGGCACCTGGGTGGCTCAGCTGGAAAGCTTCCAACTCCTGCACAGGTCATTATCTCCTGGTTTGTGGATTCGAGCCCAGCATCAGGCTCTGTGCAGACAGCTCAGAGCCCTGAGCCTGCTTTGGATTATGTGGCTCCTTCTCTCTCTGTCCCTCCCCCACTCACACTCTCTCTTTCTCTCTCTCAAAAATAAACGTTAAAGAAAAGTTTATTTTCTTTAAATAAGAAAGAAATAAGCAAATAAGCAAAATCCCTTCATCATGAAGGGAAAAAAGTGAAAAGCCAAGACTGACTGGATTCAGACTATTATTAAAATGTTCCCATAAAAAGCAAAAGAAAGAAAACTGTCTAGGCAATGAGAGAAAAAGTCATGCTCAACCAAAATACCAGTCTTAACATAAGAAACTCATGTGACAAACATTAAAGAGTATACATGTCCAACATTTTTAAAGCTTTTTAATGTTTTTTATTTCAAATAAGAAAAAAAAACTTTTTTTTCTAGTTTTTTAATGGCTTAGATTAGACTAATCTATTTTTAGAACAAAAATAATTTATTTAAACTTGGCTTATTTAATGTCCCTTCCAACATTTCCAGATCTAAGTCAGATTCCTCATGCCTTTTTGACAGAGGAAATTCCTCTGCATTTGATAGGCATTCAACCTCTTCAAAGAATGCTTATTTATAAAACAATGAGTTAGTTGTTTGGGGAATTAAAAACTGAGTATGAGATAAAATGAATAAAGTTCATTTTCAAACTTGGAAAGACCACAACCAAACAAATATTAAACAATCACAATTAAAGTACATGTGAGAATAATTTATTGATAATTATTTCCTTTTTCATCTCACTAAAAAATTCATTTATTAAGACTATGGCATAAAAGAGAAATTTCCAATCATTAATACATGTATTCTAAAAGTGATTTTTTTGAGATATTTTGTGTAAGAACATTGAAGATGTTCTCTAGCTCTTTACTCAGTGTGGTTCATGAACCAGCAGATTTGGCATCACCTGGGAGCTTGCCAGAAATGCTGAATTTCAGACCCTACCCCAGATCTACTAAATTAGAATTTCATTTTAACAAACCCCAAGATAATTAGTATGCACATTAAAGTCAATGTATAGAAAGCACAAACTAAATGATCTCAACTTTAAACTATATATAGCTTAAGCCTTGTATTATTTACTTCTTATCAATGGTACGTAGCAACTTGCCCAATAATAAATGTGTAAACAATCAAAGGAATGAATAACTGCAGATTGTTTACTGAAACAGCTTGTTAAAATGACTGATTCTACCCATTGATTTACAGTGATCCTGTATGTATCTCATGCTTACATTGCATCATTACATCTTAGCTTAGTGACATGGTTCCTTTTCATTGTGGAAAGTAGTGCTTGGAGAATTTATGGAGAATATAAATATACATAAGTATTATTTATTTTTCATTATGGCCACTTTTGGAGTCTGATTAGGAAACCTTAATTTTTTTCCTGTCCTGGGCATCTAGAACAAATTATGCTCATGTATTAACATCATGTATAGTCCAGAGACCAATGCTAGGGCCAACTCTGTATCAAGTGCCAGTATTTAAGAGTGACTATAAATACCGAAGACAATCTTTTGCAGTTTTCTCAAATGAATAATTGAATTTAATTTCCTTTATAATAAATCATTCAATTTGAATAGTTTTATACTTCTTAAAATAGAGCAAGCATTTGACCTTTTAGCCATCACATGATTTTATATTTAGTCACTTTAATTAAGGAAATTAAATTCATTTAGGGAAAAATTTGAAGGAAAATTGTTCAACTTAATGATGTTTGA